>NW_024739403.1:10182079-10192079 GCF_018991925.1 Homarus americanus
GAGCCATTATTATGGGCTTGTACAGTACAGTACAGTATTACCCCGCCTAACGCGGTTTCACTTAACGCGTTTTTTCATATACGCGGTGCCTCGCCAGAGCTGAACTTTCACTTAACACGGATTTTTTCCACATATACGCGATGAGTGTCCGGCTCGAGACGCTATTTTTAGATTTGCCCCACCCGCCACCCTGCCTGACTGCCTGTTTTAGCTCATAAAATTCATACAAATACCCGGCCAGAATATAATTTACATTGCTGGAATTCTTATAATTTGGTGATCATTTTGAATATAAACATCATATATTTTGCATTAGACATACAAATTTTAGATAAAATGTTTTCTCTGAGTAAATATGTTATCTTTTGTGCAAAATATATGACATGTATATTCAAAATATTCCTGGTCTTACAAGGAATCCAGCAATGTCAATTATATTATCCTAACTTTAGTTTGAGGTATTATTTATTACTAAAAAGTTAAATATTCTGGTTATCCCACACATCTCCTTGGGACGGTTGGTGGGGGGTGGGGGGGGAGGGAGGGACCGACCGACCATCTGTTACCCTGTGAAGAATATATTTTTTTTTTATTAACTGAAGATATTTGTTTTAGCTCATAAAATTCATACAAATTACCCGGTCAGAATATAATTTACATTGCTGGAATTCTTATAATTTGATGATCATTTTGAATATAAACATATATTTTGCATTAGACATACAAATTTTAGATAAAATGTTTTCTCTGAGTAGATATGTTCTCTTTTGTGCAAAATATGACATTTATATTCAAAATATTCCTGGTCTTACAAGGAATCCAGCAATGTCAATTATATTATCCTAACTTTAATCTGAGGTATTATTTAATACAAAATGTTAAAATTTATTTTTTTCACCCAACCTTTCTCTTGAAGGGAGGATTGGTGGGGGGAGGGTTGGGACTGACCGCGTGGTTGGAAGAGGGGGGGAGGCAAGGTGGGGTACTTTGATTGACAGATAGTGTCCTGAAGAATATTTTTTTTTTATTAACTGAAGATATTTGTTTTAGCTCATAAAATTCATACAAATTACCCGGCCAGAATATAATTTACATTGCTGGAATTCTTATAATTTGATGATCATTTTGAATATAAACATCATATATTTTGCATTAGACATACAAATTTTAGATAAAATGTTTTCTCTGAGTAAATATGTTATCTTTTGTGCAAAATATATGACATTTATATTCAAAATATTCCTGGTCTTACAAGGAATCCAGCAATGTCAATTATATTATCCTAACTTTAATCTGAGGTATTATTTAATACAAAATGTTAAAATTTATTTTTTTCACCCACTCTTTCTCTTGGTGGGGGGTGGGGGGGAGGGTTGGGACTGACCGCGCGGTTGGAAGAGGGGGGAGGCAAGGTGGGGTACTTTGATTGACAGATAGTGTCCTGAAGAATATTTTTTTTTTATTAACTGAAGATATTTGTTTTAGCTCATAAAATTCATACAAATTACCCGGCCAGAATATAATTTACATTGCTGGAATTCTTATAATTTGGTGATCATTTTGAATATAAACATCATATATTTTGCATTAGACATACAAATTTTAGATAAAATGTTTTCTCTGAGTAACTATGTTATCTTTTGTGCAAAATATATGACATTTATATTCAAAATATTCCTGGTCTTACAAGGAATCCAGCAATGTCAATTGTATTATCCTAACTTTAGTTTGAGGTATTATTTATTAAAATTTAGTAGTTTTCCCCCAAAAATTTCTCACGAGAGGGAAGAGCCAGCAGTGTAGTGTGAGAAGAGGGGGAGGGAGTTGAGTCCATTTTTTGAATGGACATTAACTTGGCGACTGTATTTCTCTATTTCTCTTAAGTATTAATTGTGTGCATGTACCATCGTAAAATTAAGATGTTATTTTTACTACAACATAGTTATGTGTCTTCAAAAAGTGGAGTTTGGGGGTCGGGCCGCTTTCTATTGGAATTAATCCCATATGTTCTGTTGTTCACTTAACGCGGGACCCTCTGGGTTCTATTGACCGCGTTAAGTGGGGTACAACTGTACAGTACTCTGTAAATGGAAAGAGTAGGACTCGGTGGGGTACTTTTGATTGACAGATATGCATTGAAGAATATTTTTTTATTAACAGAATATTTGTTTTAGCTCATAAAATTCATACAAATTACCCACATTGAGAATACAAATTTACATTGCTGGAAATTCCCTATATTGTTGTTTGGTGATCTTTGAATATAAACATCATATATTTTGCATTGAACATACAAAATTTTAGATAAATAACACCACAGTGACATATTTATCTTTTTAAAATATGACATTTATATTAAAATATTCCTAATCTTACAAGGAATTCAGCAATGTCAATTATTGATATCCTAACTGATTTGAGTATTATTTGTTAAATTTGATTTTCCCAAAAATTTCTCAGAGAGGGAAGAGCCAGCAGTGTGGTGAGAAAGAGGGGGGAGAGTTGGGTCCATTATTTGAATGGACATTAACTTGGCGACTGTATTTCTCTATTTCTCTTAGTATTAATTATTGTGCATGTACCATCATAAAAATTAATTTATTTTTCCTATATTAACCTTTATCTTTCCTAACCTAACCTCTTCTATATTACTTGTTTGGGGGTGGGCTGGTTCTATTGGAATTAATCCCATATGTTCTGTTATTCACTTACTTGGTTTTTCACTTAGCAGGACCCTCTGGGTTCAATTGACGTTAAGTGAAATTTTAACTATATATATATATATATATATATATATATATATATATATATATATATATATATATATATATATATATATATATATATATATATATATATATATATATATATATATATAAAATCCGGATGCCAGGAATCCGGACCACCGAAATCCGGACTTTTGACTCAACTTTTTAAATTTAGCGGTCTTTGTAGGTTAAATGAATGGAGTTGCTTTAAAAATTAATTTACATAATTCTAATATATTAATTATAATTACAGGTAGCTAATTTTGTTAGTTTGTAATTAGCTTGAACTGAAATGTAAAATTTGAGGCACTATAAATCTTTTGTGTGTATGTGTGCATGCGTGAATGCCACAGCTGCACGCGACAACAACGACCACACATCGCCACTTTAAAACAAGCAATCAAACTGTGACAGCGTATGTAATTTTGAGTCCTACTCTTTCCATGTACAGAGTACAGGCCCATAATAGGCCCGTAAAGTAGATAAACTTTAATGTGTGAAGAAAAGAAAGAACACATTGAAATTGGTGACAAACTTGAAATAATTAGAAACTAGAGCGTGGTGTGAGCAATGCTGTTCTAATGGAAATATCGACATTGGAAAGTCTACAATTTATGATATAAAAAAGGCAAAGAATAAATTCTAAATTCGCTTCTTCTGAGCCTTACATTAAAATTGCTGAAAGAAAAAAGTTTACATTGGCCCAAATTAGAAAATCTTGATAAAGTGTTGCACGAATGGTTTTTGTTAAAACGATCCAAAAGGTATGGCAATTTCTGGGCGATACTTATTGCCAAAGCAAAGTCTTTTAGGAGCAAATGAACATCGAATCAGAGTCGCATTAGTAATGGATGGCTTAGAATTTCAAGACTTCGTCATGGTATTAGACAGTTTGTTTACATTTTGTCTAGTGTTGACTTTGTTTCTTTAAAACTGCTCGTTTTGTAAATAAGCATGCTTTATTTGCTAATGAATAAACTATCAAAATGTACCTGTTCATCTCATCTTTATTCCTCCTTAAATTTTAGTTTTAAAAGTACTGCCTGAATCCGGAAAATCGAAAATCCGGACCTATCCCCAAGCAGTCGGATTTTGAACTTCTACTGTATATATATGTAATATTTAAATTTCAGAGTAATTTCAAACACGCGCAATTAGCAATACTGAGCTTTCAAGGTAAATCGGAGGAAAGGCGCTCCCCGCACATAGTGGGAGGTTGTGGAACTAGGCCTATATGATATTAAATGTAATTTGCCGAATTAATAATGATGCGATTCATGAAGTTAAGGGACTATTATTGAATTTGAAATTATTATAGATCGTTTATCAGTCTGAATAATGTTACGGGTGTCCCAAGGAGTTATTAGTTAGCCGGAAAATATGTTACGTAGGCCTAAGCTAACGCCTTGAGAGGACACGAGGCGGGCTCTCTCTCAGTCACGGGGAGCATTCAGACAAACAAGACGTCCATGCGCGTCCGTCACAGAAATAGTCATGTGGCCTAGTCACCTGTGCTGCGCTATTGCAGTATAACAAGTAAGTCTCATTCAATCTCAGACAGGGTTTAGATAGGGCAGTGATAAAGTAAACTAGTGATAAAGTAAACTAGAGCTAACAGTGAGTTCATTTCAGGGTTTCCGTCAGAACCCACTTGACTGCGAGAAATTGACTGCGAGAGTGATGACTGCGAGAAATTGACTGCGAGAGTGATGACTGCGAGAGATTGACTGCCGTTTGAGACTGCCATTGATGATTGAGGGTGGCGATTGTCGCCATTGGACCGATCAGTGTAGGACCGTCACTGTTTAGCGGGGTATCAAAGGATCTCTTGAGGGAATCTAGCTGTCTGGGTGCCTAGCTGACGACGGGACGATCGTTGGGGTCATCAGCTCTCCTCTACCTCGGCTCACAACACCACATGTCTCGAGCAGCTTAGTGAAACCCTCTTGCTAACGGGAAGCTAAAGCTTCTCTCAACTGTACAATGTCTGATTGGCTCACTCCCTTCCGTTTCATGGATGTACTGGGGGTAAAGTGAGGCCAGCTGAGTGATACAGGGCCGCACACTGGGGCCAAGAGTCAGTGGAGTTTAGAGGTACACTTTCCAAGGTGGAGAAAGGCTAATTTGGGCCTTAAACTACGGGTGCCTGTTGGTTGTGCCTTAAACGACTACGGAGTGCAGGTGGAATCTGTGTGTGTGTTAGGTTAGGACGCATGGTTCACGGGTACTGGTGGACCCAGTAACAAACCAATAATAGTGACAATATATTTGGGGGTAGTTAATACCATTTCTCAGCTACTGATATTATCTTGACGTGTGTAGTTTAATATTTCTTAAATAATTTTGATAGTATTGTTTTTTGAATGTTTGTGTCACTAAGTGGAACCAGAGTGATACTGTGATTTGATTCTTTTAATGCATCTAATTTTTCTTCATAATTCCGATCTCAGGTATAACCTTTGTTCCCCAGAGTAGTGGTTAAGTTAGGTTAGGAAGTGTGCATCTGTTGGGGTGATATAATTTTGTTGAGTGCCCTTAAGGCCTATTCATTGTAGAGTTATTAATTTCTTATTTTTGAATACCATTTTCTCAGTGCTGGATATTATTTTGTTGAAAGCCTTTAAGGCCTGTTTCATGTGTGCAAGCAACATTTCTTAATACTTCAAATTTATTGTTGCCTGAGTTTCTAATAATTTCTATATCATGTATAACTTTTATTCCCCAGAGTAGTGTTTTAAGTTCAAGTTAAGAGGTGAGCATATTGGTGTACCATTATTTGATTGTGTTTGTAGTGTTGGAGGGAATATAAGTGTCTAAATTTTACAGTGTGTCTCATTCATCCCAGTCACAGACGCTATCCTTCCACGGGTCACGGACAATTCATTTTGTTTAGTAGATTTAAGTGTTCTTGTGCTGGTTCGGGATTTTTCTCAAAGGGGCGCTTCCACTGCCATTACCATCTATTAATCTTTAATAAACCCCAAGTCAAGTGAGAAAATAAAGTCCAGTAAATTCCGACCGGTTACATATATATATATATATATATATATATATATATATATATATATATATATATATATATATATATATATATATATATATATATATATATATATATATATATATATATATATATATATATATATATATATATATATATATATATATATATATATATATATATATATATATATATATATATATATATATATATATGTATATATATGTATATATATGTATATGTATATGTATATGTATATGTATATATATATGTATATGTATATGTATATGTATGTATATTTCATGTAAATCCACAATGAAAACGTGGATAAGATAAATCTTGATAAAATCACACGGGAAAATGGAAACAATGGAGTACCTTAGCTTTCGTCTTTATTCAAGACATCTTCAGAGGCAACTGGATTACATGGACAGAGAGAGGCTTAAATATACAGGGTGACCTAAAAACATGAGGTCAGGTCAAAATGATGACATCCACTAATCCCCACACCAACACACCAACACGGAGCTTCCCGTGTGATTTTATCAAGATTTATCTTATCCACGTTTTCATTGTGGATTTACATGAAAGATAGATATATATAGATATATATAGATATATATAGATAGATATATAGATATATATATATATATATATATATATATATATATATATATATATATATATATATATATATATATATATATATATATATATATATATATATATATATATATATATATAAGTCAACCCTCACTTTACGCAGTTAATATAACCCATAGGGTACGGCGTAAAGTGAACAACATAACATATGGGATTAATTGAAATAGAGACCGGGCCGACCCCCAAACTCCACTTTTTAACGACACAACTATGTTGCAGTAAAAATTTTATCTTAACTTTATGATGGTATGCACACACAATATAGAAGAGGTTAGGTTAGGAAAAATAAAGGTTAAGTTAGGAAAAATAAAGGTTAGGTTAGGAAAACTAAAAGTTAGGTTGAACACTTACGTTAGTAGAAGAAATGGGTCGGCATACGGGGATGGAGGCTGGTTCCGAGGCAGAGGGCAGGCTACTGGCCCTCAGGTGAGTCACCATCACTGTCATCCACACTTGTCAGGGCCTCCCTGACAAATCCCTCAAAGTCATCTTCACTGTCTCTACCTCTGTCACTATCACTGGCTTGGGCTGGCTGTGGTGGGTTGCGGGCGAAGAACTCTGTTATGCTTTGCTGACGGCTAGTGTTTTTGTTGTCGTGATAAACCTTGAAGTAGGGCTCCATAGTCTGCAACAGCTGGGTAGTGAAGATTTCATACCTGTTTGCGTCATGGTCGTCGGAAAGGAGGAGCTTGACTTTCTCGACACACTTGATGGCACCCCTAACATTACTATGGGATAAGCGGTGTTCTTCTTGGGATGACGCACCACCTGCCTCTTCACTGACGTCATCATCATCTACCATCTCGTCGGTAGTCACATCAGGATCCCTTATCACCTCCAGGATGTCGTCGTTGGTGGTCGCGGAGAAGCCTGCAGCTGTAACACTCTGCGCAGCTTCTCTGGCAAGGTCCACTGCTACTGCAACAGTCTGAACCTCACCAGTCACAGATTGACTCTGCCTTACGCCCGGAATGCCTTGCAACACATGTCTCCATGCGTGACGAACAGTTGCTACAGACAGCTGATCCCATGCCTCCACCAAGAAGTCCACAGCTTTCTTGATGTTGAATATTCTCCAGAATTGTTTGAATAGTATTTTTTGCTCTGCCAAATGTTGATCCTCGTCGTCTTCGCTCTTGCTATCGGTGGTGGTGTCACTCAGGTTACGCAACTCTTCCCTGGTGTTGGTGTAGTCGTTCAGGAGCTTGAATTTTTTAGTTGAGAATGCAGCTTTTACATTACAGATTAACTCTTGGTCCATGGGCTGTAATATAAACGTAGTGTTGGGAGGAAGGAAGACCACTTTTACGTTGGGGTGACGATCTAACAGTAGGGGCGAGTGTCCTGGTGCGTTGTCCAGCAGCAACAAAATATTAAATGGGACATTCTGTCGCTCACAGAATTTCTTTACATCGGGAACAAAACAGTCATCAAACCAGGAGAGGGACAGTGTAGAGAAAATCCACGCCTTACGTGCTGTCAGCCAATTGACATTTAGCTTGGTCATGTCCATGCTCTTGTAGGCGTGCGGCTTGCGGGCTGCGTGGATCACCGATAACTTGAGCTTACAGGTACCGGAGGCATTGGTGGTAAACAGGACGGTGATGCGCTCCTTCTGCAACTTCTGGCCCCGAATCTTGCTGGCATTCTTCACAACGAAGGTCTTGGAAGGTAGCTTTTTCCAAAAAAGACCAGATTCGTCCATGTTAAACACCTGGTCGTCGGTGTACTGTCCTTCCTCCATAATCTCACGTAAAAATGGAGGAAATTCCCTAGCCGCAGCACGGTCAGCACTAGCTTCTTCACCACCAATGTTGATATTGGTGATCTTGTTCCTCATCTTAAACCTCTGTAACCACCCAGAGGAAGCATTAAAGGGTTTGGGCTCTGTAATTCCTATCTTTCGTGACACTGCAGCATACAGTTCACGTGCGTACTCCTTAACAGAGCGAGTGTCCACCGCCATGTTCCGTCGTGCCTGACGCACCAAGTAGCTCTCAAGTAATTTTTCCGTCTTGAGAAGCACCTGGTTGTGGAAATACTTGATCATAGAACCACCTGTAGACTTTGTGATCTTCATGTGCTCCTTTATCTTGGCTGCATCCTTCTTTATCGTCCGGATCGTAGATTCGTTCAAACCATGCTGGCCGCCAAATCAACTTGTCTTGTTCCTTTCTCTAACTCTTGGATGATCTTGTACTTCACCTCGTAGCTTAAGGAACGTCGTGTCTTCTTGGGCTTAGGGCAGCTGGGTCCAGGCAAGGAAAGGTTTCTCTCTGGGGGCGGTGGTCCGGCGGAAGCCATTTTACAGAACAATGGATGCGCGATTACACGGTGTGGCCTGGAGGGATGAAACTGCCGCGGCTAGGTCAAGCGTCGTCTTTCCTCCCTCCCTCCCCTGGGTGGACACGTCATATTACTTTAAACCAATTACAGCTAGCAGCGGAGGGAGGTAGGGATGCGTGGCCAATCACAGTCCGATACGTCATATGACGTCACTGATAACGCAACAGAGACATGCACTGCGCAACCTTACCGCGCGGCTTGCCCAGGTGGAGGCGGAGGCGGGAGGGGCGAATCTAAAAATAATGCCGAGCAGGACACACTCCGCGTAAAGGGGTACACGCACCGCGGAATGTGAGCATCCCGGGTTCCGGCTGGGTACCGCGGAATGTGGGACCGCGTAAAGTGAGGGTTGACTGTATATATATATATACAGGTTGTACCTCTCTAGTCCGGCAACCTCGGGACCTGACCGGTACCGGACCATGGAAATTGCCGGACCATGGAAATTCACCCTTTTCCTGGATAGATAGTGACTTGTGCTTATGCCTGGAAGCACTAGCACCACTTTCTCTGCGTCATGGTCTCTTTGAAGACATATTGAAGGGTTAAATGTCGTATAGTAGCTTCTCAAATTCCGCGAGTTTTTAATTCTTAACGTATTTTATTGGAACACACAAAAAAATGAATAAATAAACATTTTGACGGCGGAAACTTGAATTTCGACAGGTTTGAACGGCCCGCCAACGTGCAGACGACGTGCATAATCGTGTAAACAGGGTCATTTCTCTTATGTACAAAAGATACATTATTGTTTATTACTGAATGTCTTTTTTATTGAATTAATGTTTATGTGTGCAAAATGAGCAATAAAATTCATTAATAATACGTAGAATATTAAAACACACGAGGAAATGACACAGCATTGTTTTTGTTGATTACAAAACCAGTGACTGACTGGTTCTACATATAAAACTGAAGAAAATAAGACCTTGGTTGTAGCTGTAGTAAAATTAATATGATTGTTTTAAGTAATATTATTTAATGTTAATAAATGGAACAATAGAAGTAGCTAACGATAATGGTAAAGAAAAAAGAGAGATCGCATATGTAATTGCGCATGCGCACACGTGAAAACATATCGTCATTACTTTACATAAGAATATGAAAGCAACACTAATTTACTGTTCATATATATTTTAATTTATGTTTCTGAATTTGTTTTTATTGAATTAATGTACGTGTGTGCAAAATTAACAATATAATTTATTAATAATACGTGGAA
>NW_024739403.1:10197079-10202079 GCF_018991925.1 Homarus americanus
AGAAACTAGATGTGTTAAACCGATATGAAAAAGGTGAGAGATCTGTGGATATTATATGGAGCAAGCAATGAACATATTTTCTGAAGTGGATCCATGAACAGAACAAAGCAATAAAATTTAAATAAACACAAATGACCTCTAGATAAAGATGTACAGTAGGCTCTCGCCAATAACGTTTAATAGGTACCTGAAAAACGCCGTTATTAGCAAAAACTTTATTTGTGTGACATTAAAATACATGTAAAAAGGGTTTATTGGTGCCGCTTCCCCAAGAATTTCACCCAATTTTTCCCCTTAGAAGCCCTCCTAACACTTTTTGTGAGCTGAAATAAAAAGATTTGTTTTTCAATCATCAAAATAAAGAGTTTGAGTAATATAACACTCAGCTTGGGGGAGTTTTTGAGGTGCTTGGTGTGATGATTGTTCCGTATGTGACGGCCGCTAAGACTTGCACTGTCTTTCATTCGACAAGCTAACCATTTCACAAGAAAATGCTCTGTTATCACTAACAACCTGTTTCTATCACTTTTATCATTCATAGCTCGCCTCGCATTTCCATCACTACCGAAATATTTCTTAGCCAGCGAAATACTCTTTCTTGGTCTCCTCTAAGTTCCTCTTTATATTTCACACTGTAGACTCAGGACAGTTCAATTTCCTCACAATATCAATGTTACGTGCACCACTTTCAATGAGCTCAACAATCTGTTCTTTATCCTTGACCGAGTAAGCACGCTTCTTGTGGCTTTGTTTCTTAGCTTTGGGATCTTTTTTCTCATTCACTTTAAAAGTTCCCGGGCGTTCAGGTGGCAAATCACTCCCTCCACCACCTCCCCTAACCCCCACAGGCAAAAATGGGGAAGCCATTATTGATCACCGACCCTAGCAACCACTGATTATAGAGACGAAAATCTCACATGGGGCGCAGCGCTGTATTACACGGAGCGTGTGAGAGTGAGGCAGAGCGGACAACTACGTCATCAACATGGCGGCAAACAAATGCTATCATTGGTGCGCTCGGACGCTTCCCGCAAAATCTCCGTTATTCAAGAAAATCCAGACGTTATTATCGAAAATGGGTATCTATTGTAACTTACCGTTATTGTCGAAAACGTTATTGTGGAAGTCGTTATTGGCGAGAGCCTACTGTACAGTGAGAAAAGAAAGCAGCTGTGCAAGGTTCTTTCAACAGCTTTATTATTCGAAGGCCTAAATCATTAACTTCAGCTACACCGTCAAATTCAGCAGCATAAGCAGTTTCAACATCAACTTCAGGTTCGGTAACAGTTTCAGCAACAGCTTTATGGAAAGTTACAGCTTCAGTCAGAGTTGAACTTACAGCTTCAGCCAGAGTTGAACCTGATGACTTCGTCATCTGGGTAAAAACTCACACAATATTCATTGGCTGTCCTTATGTTTTAGGCTTTCCCACCTTTGGTGAGTAGATTTTTGTTTTACATTCGTAAATATAATTTAAAACATATATGAACAGTAAATAAGCAAGGCTTTCATGTTCATATGTAGAGAAATGACGATATGTTTTCACATGTACGCACTTACTGTTCCCAATTGCCTTATTTCTTTACCATTAGTGGTTAGCAACTTCTAGTATTCAATTTATGAACATTAAATAACATTATTTAAAACATTTTTGTTTTAAATTAAGCTCACTACAGCTACAACCAGGGTCTTATATTCTTCAGTTTCTTATGTAGAACCATCGTCACTCATGAAAACCATGCCTTCTTGTCTCCTCGTGTGTGTTTTAATATTCTACGTATTATTAATGAATTGCATTGTTCATTTCACATATATAAACATTAATTCAATCAAATACATATTCAGTAATAATCAACAACGAATCTTTTGTACATATTCTTAAGATAAATGACTGTTTCCTTGAGTGTGCATGTACTGTATACAGTGGCTTTCCACAATCAGTCTCACTTTTTTTTTATATCAGTGGTTACTTCTGCTGTACATTAAATAACACTAATTAAAACATACATATTTTTTACATTAATTTTACTCCAACAACAACCAGGGTCTTATTTTCTTCAGTTTCAGGTGGATAACTGACATTATGGGTGTAAACACTGACAACAATGCCGTCTCTTATCCTCTTGTGTGTTTTAATATCCTACGTATTATTTATGTATTGCATTGTTCATTTCGCATATATAAAGAATAATTCAATCAAATACATATTCAGTAATAAACAATAAGGAATCTTTTGTACATATTCTTAAAAAGATAAATGAAGCGGTATCCTTAAATGCACACGTACGTATATGTTGGCGTTCCCAATCCATCTCTTTTTTTTTTCTTTGCCATTAGTAGTTAGCTACTTCTATTGTTCCATTTTTTAACATTAAATTACATTACTTAAACCATATTTATTCATTTTTTTTCATTAATTTTACTACAGCTACAACCAGGGTCTTGTTTACTGAATTTTCTCGCAGAGAACTATCGTCCCGGACTCCAGGCTGTAAACACAAACTAAAACAATGGCATCCCATGTCCTCTTGTGTGACCATATTATTATTAATTTACATTGTATAAGGTGCATTCAGAAACATTATGTAAAGAATATAGTTTGCAATTTTCATTGATTGTATTGTTTTGGTGGGAGAAGAGGATAAAAAGCCACACAAAAGATATGAAAAGGTCACACTTGGGAACGCATTTCAGTATTATTGCTTTATTTTAATGGTAATTAATGATTCGCAATAAGACGATTCACAGTAGTTTGATGAATAGTAGTGACAATTTTAGTAACGTACACTGCTATTCATCAAACAACTGTCATTGATGATACAATATTGCTTATTTATTAATTTATACCACAACATTACACCCAGACACCCTAACACCACCCACACACCCCTATATTGCAGGACATAAATTTATGTGTGGTTAACTGAATGGTTGAGAATTAAAGATCGGCTGTTGAGGAGGTTAGTGCTTCGCAACACTGGTGCATGTTACCACTCCTTTCCACTCCATCTCTCTAATCACCCACATCTATCTGCTTTCTCACTCCACATTTTAAAATCTAATGTAACTTAATGTTGAAGGGATACAATGTGTAAGTGTAAGTATAAAAAATACTGTATTTTAGCCTTCATGTTTATTCAAGACATCTTTAGGTCCTGAGACCTACTAATCCCCCACCCACCAGTGGGTGACCTGACATTGTATCAGTCATATGAGGTCAGTAATATGAGGCCACTAATACCCCACCCTACCTCCACCTGACATTGTGTCAGGTCAGGTCTGTTACATGAGACCCACTAATTCCCCCATAGCTCCAAGGGAGTGGAAAATACCAGTCTTTGCTGTAACGCACAGCTTCATTCACAACCAGATCATATAGATTTTCAGTTTAAACTCTTGGAAGACTCCCCACCACAAGAAACATTGTGAGGATGTGGGTTAGTGTTTGAGAAAGTTCCCTGGTTAGCCGGAAATCTCTCATCCCTGGGAGTGCTCTGCACCAATTGTTCAGGCTGATATCACTTTATTATTTTAAGAAAACCATAGATACAGGAGGAAAATCCACACAAAAGTTTTTCCTTAATACTTCCTGCTAAAAGGGGGGTGCATCTTATATGGCCATGTGTCTTACATGCCGTAAAATATGGTACTTAAGCTGAGTGTGTTGTTTGGTTTACGACTATACTTTTATCCTCTCTGTCACTGATCAGTTCGTTGGCAACTTGGGTTGTTCGTCACATCTCTGGTACGCACTGTTGGCTAGTACTGGCTCCAGAATGTATTTCCATCTTTGCAAGTCTGTTCTTGAAGGAGCTCACATTTTGTGTCATCACAACACTTTCTGGCAGAATGTCACAAGAATTGACAGTTCTCACTCTGAAAAAGTTTGCCCTCAATAAACATTGTTAGCTGCCCTAAATCTAGCTGGGGCGAGCTTGTATGAGTGGTAAGTCATTTAATTGTATAATGGAGGCACCTTTTCCCTGATTTTTCCCCCAAAAATGTTCTCCCACAGTTTTGTTTGGAGTTCTTTTGGAACTTTCAAGGATGAATTCACCACTGTCATTGTGTAATTTGAATGCTGAGTCAGACCTTCTCAGTTATTACTGACAGAAAGAAGTGAAGGGCAAAAAATTACAGTAAAGAATGTTGTAACTGTCTAAATGTAAAGAAAATAAATAATAATAAAGTTGTATTGTCTCAATCTTTCAGACAAAGGATATGGAATTGTTTTATCCAAATACTCTTTTGGAGACTGGCCACGATATTCTCTTCTTTTGGGTGGCACGGATGGTCTTCTTTGGCCAGAAGCTTTTGGGAAAATTACCATTCAAGTAAGTTTTTTCTACCAAATTATGCTCAACAAATGTTCATCCTAATACTTAATACTGTACACTGAATTTGTGCCTGTGTTTCAATATGAAATGAGTGAAACTGTCTAATATAAATTTGATTTTGATGGAGTTTGATACACATGTTTTTCTTGGTAAGTTCTTATATTAATTGTACTTCATTAGTCTGTAAACATTACTGAATTTTCTAGATTGACTAGAACAGGAAAGACCATGAGCATGCTGTTTTAAAATTATTTGTATTGGAGTGAGCTCAGGTGAAATTATGGAAGAAACAGTATTTCTCCTGAAAGAGAGGAGACCCTGTCTACTGGTAGGCCTTTTGTTACAGATGGATGACATAAGACCCAGGAAACTGGTCCATTCTCTGGGCCAAATTCAAGAACATGGAGCATAGGATATCCCTACCATGTATTTCGGCCTATAAGACGGAATTTGAACCTTAAAAAAATCAGCCCAAAATTAGGGGTCGTCTTAAGCACCGGGTCTAAAATTCTTACCTCTTAAATATTGTGGTTTTCGCGTGTCAAGAGTGGTGATGGAAAACATCGTAAACCACGCACAAGGTCCTACCACTAATTATTTTATACTGAAACTTACGTTTGGGAAGCTGGATTAAAAATAAAATTACCGGTATACAGTCAACCC
>NW_024739403.1:10207079-10265331 GCF_018991925.1 Homarus americanus
GAGTTATGTGTTTTGTTTGTGAACAATTGCAGAAATAATGTATGTAATATTTTTGTATACAGTATACCTGTACAGTATATGTAAAATGTAAAATTTTACATAAAAGAGAAAATCAAATTACATAGCGTTTTACACCCGCACTCTCTTTACATCACACACAGTGTTTACAGTTCACATTCGACATCACATATTCAATTGATTTATGTGTTTTGTTTGTGAAGAATTGCAGAAATAATTTATGTAATATTTATGTATACAGTAAACCACTCACAAGGTCCTACAGTACCACTAATTATTTTATACTGAAACTTACGTTTGGGAAGCTGGATTGAAATGAAGATTACCGGTATATTAAAATAATAAAAATGTATTATAAACCAGTCTAACATACCGTAATAAACACAGCTGCTATTATCATCCCCCCCCCACCCCCATTTGCCAGTGACAAGAAAGGGAAAGTGACCTTGACTGTGACCGCCTGTGGCTATTTTTAGCCGTCCTTGTGTTCGGAGGTGGTCAGTAATGCATATCTGTATATTTACTGATCATAATACTTATCTCTTATAAATAATTCATTTAAAATTTATTTTTTTACAAAGAATATTCAGTAAATGACTGCATTAATTCTTGAAACTACCTACAGTTGTAAATTTATGATATAAATAATGAACAGAAGTCACGTCATGGATTCGGAGTTTGGTCCTTAACGATCACCATAAATGTAGCCTCCCTTTTTCGCGAAACACGTATATAAATTAAAGAAAATACTTGCAGTATATTTAATATATTACAGTATATTATATATAAATAAATGAACAAATAAATTCAAATTCCCTTATCATCCTGTGTTATATACAGAAATACTTGAGTCCCTGAGCGAGTACACAAAAAGAAAACGGAGGACTAAGACATCCTGGAGTGGATAGAGAACGGACATCTCTACTGGGGGACTCAAACGTTTCTCATGTTTTGTGGGCGCTGTAGCACAATATGAATATGTAAATTACAATTTACTTATACAGGTATATATATGTAAATTGTAAAAATTTAAATAAAAGAAAAACTAAATATGTAGCGCTTAAAGTGTACTGTACAGTACAGTGCTGTGGCTTGGCGCGGGGTTATGCAGTGTTTACAGTTCACGTTCGACATCACATATTCAATTGATTTATGTGTTTTGTTTGTGAAGAATTGCAGAAATAATTTATGTAATATTTATGTGTGTGTGATGTAAACAGAGAGAGAGTCTCTCTCTCTCTCTCTCTCTCTCTCTCTCTCTCTCTCTCTCTCTCTCTCTCTCTCTCTCTCTCTCTCTCTCTCTCTCTCTCTCTCTCTCTCTCTCTCTCTCTCTCTCTCTCTCTCTCTCTCTCTCTCTCTCTCTCTCTCTCTCTCTCTCTCTCTCTCCTCTCTCTCTCTCTCTCTCTCTCTCTCTCTCTCTCTCTCTCTCTCTCTCTCTCTCTCTCTCTCTCTCTCTCTCTCTCTCTCTCTCTCTCTCTCTCTCTCTCTCCTCTCTCTCTCTCTCTCTCTCTCTCTCTCTCTCTCTCTCTCTCTCTCTCTCTCTCTCTCTCTCTCTCTCTCTCTCTCTCTCTCTCTCTCTCTCTCTCTCTCTCTCTCTCTCTCTCTCTCCTCTCTCTCTCTCTCTCTCTCTCTCTCTCTCTCTCTCTCTCTCTCTCTCTCTCTCTCTCTCTCTCTCTCTCTCTCTCTCTCTCTCTCTCTCTCTCTCTCTCTCTCTCTCTCTCTCTCCTCTCTCTCTCTCTCTCTCTCTCTCTCTCTGTCTCTCTCTCTCTCTCTCTCTCTCTCTCTCTCTCTCTCTCTCTCTCTCTCTCTCTCTCTCTCTCTCTCTCTCTCTCTCTCTCTCCTCTCTCTCTCTCTCTCCTTCCCTCTCTCTCTCTCTCTCTCTCTCTCTCTCTCTCTCTCTCTCTCTCTCTCTCTCTCTCTCTCTCTCTCTCTCTCTCTCTCTCTCTCTCTCTCTCTCTCTCTCTCTCTCTCTCTCTCTCTCTCTCTCTCTCTCTCTCTCTCTCTCTCTCTCTCTCTCTCTCTCTTTCCTCCTCTCTCTCTCTCTCTCTCTCCCCTACTCTCTACCCTCTCTCTCTCTCTCTCTCTCTCTCTCTCTCTGTATGAATGGAATTCGTGGTTTAGAGTGAGTGAATAATACTACTTAAACACATCAATACTATGTTAATTGATCACTGTATAATAAATTCATTCACTCATAATTTCAAATTCCCTTATCATCCTGTGTTATATACAGAAATACTTGAGTCCCTGAGCGAGTACACAAAAAGAAAACGGAGGACTAAGACATCCTGAAGTGGATAGAGAACGGACATCTCTACTGGGGGACTCAAACGTTTCTCAGGTTTTGTGGGCGCTCTAGCATAATATGAATAATATGTAAATTACAATATATATATATATATATATATATATATATATATATATATATATATATATATATATATATATATATATATATATATATATATATATATATATATAAATATATATATATATATGTAAATTGTAAAAATTTAAATAAAAGAGAAAAACTAAATACGTAGCATTTAAAGTGTTAAAGTGTACTGTACAGTGTTGTGGCATGGCTCAATGTTTACAGTTCACGTTCGACATCACTTGTTCAATTGATTTATGTGTTTTGTTTGTGAAGAAATACCTGTACAGTATATGTAAATTGTAAAATTTTAAATAAGAGAGAAAAACAAAATAAGTAGCGTTTAAAGTGTACTGTACATTGTGGCTTGGCGCGGGATTATGCAGTGTTTACAGTTCACGTTCGACATCACATATTCAATTGATTTATGTGTTTAGTTTGTGAAGAATTGCAGAAATAATTTATGTAATATTTATGTATACAGTATACCTGTACAGTATATGTAAAATGTAAAATTTTAAATAAGAGAAAAACAAAATACATAGCGTTTTAGACCCGCGCGCTCTGTTTACTCCACACTTTGTTTGAAACACGTGTGAAGTTTTTAAGTGTCCTCAGTGAATTCTGATTACTGTTTCTCCAATTTTGTGACTATGGAAAAGAAGAATATCTCTGGGAAGCACTCTGGTGATCGCATTTCCGGTGGTGATCGTAAAAGAAAGGCTATAACACTTGAAGAAAAGCTTGATGTTTCATGACTCCTCAGCCTCAACATCAACCTTCTCCCCCATCAAGTTATATTCATATTTTTTCAAGGTAAAGTGTAACATTTACTGTATGATTTCATTATTAGATATGAATGTAACATTTATTTAGACTGTGCTATCCTTTGTGTTAGGCTAACTACGAAATTTTTTTTCGATTTGGAGTAATCTGCACCTAACCCATTTTCTCCATAAGCCCTGTTATTTCTATTACGCGAATTTCTATAACACGATGTTTTACAAGAACACAACTATCGCGTTATAGCAGAACTACCTGTATATATATATATATATATATATATATATATATATATATATATATATATATATATATATATATATATATATATATACACACCTAGACCCCGACTTACGACTACGTGGACTTACGACCGTCGGGACTACGACCGCCTCAGATATAGATAAAAAAAATGACACGCATTTTCTATACCGAAACGTTTCCAGTTAATGTAGTCTCCATGTATAATTAGAAAATTATGGGGGCCCCATGTGCATTCAGCTGACTACATTAAAGGTTAAGTGCTCAGTCACACTGTATCCATTCCTTATTATTTATTACTTTCACTGTACTGTATCCATTCCTTATTATTTATTACTTTCACTGTACTGTATCCATTCATCATTATTCATTACTTTTACTGTACTGTATTTCATTGTAGATTTTTTATTAAATTTTTTTTATTTTTTTATTTTTTTATTTTTATTTTTTTTATCTATGTCGGACTTACGACCATGTCGGACTTACGACCTGGATTCGGGTCCCTAACCCGTAAATGAAAGTCGGGTCTATTATATATATATATATATATATATATATATATATATATATATATATATATATATATATATATATATACATATACATATACATATACATATACAGTAGTACCCCGCTTAACGCGGTCAATAAAACCCACAGGGTACCGTGTTAAGTGAAAACCGCGCTAAGTGAACAACAGAACATATGGGATTAATTCCAATAGAAACTGGCCCGATCCCCAAACTCCACTTTTTCCGACACAATACCTATGTTCTAGTAAAAATAACATCTTAATTTTATGATGGTACATGCACACAATTAATACTTAAGAGAAATAGAGAAATACAGTCGCCAAGTTAATGTCCATTCAAATAATGGACTCAACTCCCTCCCCCTCTTCTCACACTACACTGCTGGCTCTTCCCTCTGAGAAATTTTTGGGGGAAAACCACTAAATTTTAATAAATAATACCTCAAACTAAAGTTAGGATAATACAATTGACATTGCTGGATTCCTTGTAAGCCCAGGAATATTTTGAATACAAATGTCATATATTTTGCACAAAAAATAACATATTTACTCAGAGTAAACATTATATCTAAAATTTGTATGTCTAATGCAAAATCTATGATGTTTATATTCAAAATGATCACCAAATTGTAAGAATTCCAGCAATGTAAATTATATTCAGGCCGGGTAATTTGTATGAATTTTATGAGCTAAAACAAATATCTTCAATAAATAAACAAAATATACTTACCGAACTACTATCTGTCAATCAAAATACCCCACCTTCCCCCCTCTTCCCACCTGCTCCCTGGGTCCCTCCCTCCCTCCCTGCCCCTCACCCCCACCTTCCCTCCCTACCAGAGAAATGATTGGGTTATAACAGTATATTCACATTTTAGTAATAAATAATACCTCAGACTAAAGTTAGGATAATATAATTAACATTGCTGGATTCCTTGCAAGACCAGGAATATTTTGAATATACACTTCATATATTTTGCACAAAAGATAACATATCTGCTCTGAGTAAACAAAATACTTGCATTAGATCTAAAATTTGTATGTCTAATGCAAAATCTATGATGCTTATATTCAAAATGATCATCAAATTGTAAGAATTCCAGCAATGTAAATTATATTCTGGCCGGGTAATTTGTATGAATTTTATGAGCTAAAACAAATATCTTCAGTAAATAAAAAAATTATTATTCACCCAGACACTATCTGTCAATCAAAATACCCCACCTCCACTCCCCCCCCCTCTTCCCACGCTTGCTGGGTCCCTCCCTCCCTCCCTCCCTATAACCCCTCCCCCCACCTTCCCTCCCTACCAGAGAAATGTTTGGGAGAAAACAGTATATATATACATTTTTAGTAATAAATAATACCTCAGACTAAAGTTAGGATAATATAATTGACATTACTGGATTCCTTGCAGGTCAGGGAATATTTTGAATGTAAACTTCATATATTTTGCCCAAAAGATAAAATTTTGGCTTTGTAATCAAAATTCTTAAATTAGATCTAAAATTTGCATGTCTAATGCAAATTCCATGATGTTTTATATTTAAAATAATCAAAATCTTATAAGAATTCCAGCAATGTATATTATATTCTGGCCTGGTAATTTGTATGAATTTTATGAGCTAAAACAAATATCAGTAAATAAACAAATTATTATTCACCCAGACACTATCTGTCAATCAAAATACCCCACCTCCACTCCCCTCCCCCTCTTCCCACACTTGCTGGATCCCTCCCTCCCTCCCTCCCCACCCCCCCACCTTCCCTTCCTACCAGAGAAATGTTTGGGAGAAAACAGTATATTTACATTTTTAGTAATAAATAATACCCAAGACTAAAGTTAGGATAATATTATTGACATTTCTGGATTCTTTGCAGGTCAGGGAATATTTTGAATGTAAACTTCATATATTTTGCACAAAAGATAAAATATTTGCTTATTTGCATGATCTCCTTAAATTACATCTAAAATTTGTATGTCTAATGCAAATGTTAAGATGTTTATATGTAAAATGATCACCATCTTGTAAGGATTCCAGCAATGTAAATGATATATTTTATGAGCTAAAAACATATATATCTTCAGTAAATAAACAAATTATACTTGACCCGCGTAAATGAGTAAATTCACCGTGTAAATCGGGCATCCCGGTTCTGGCAAGGTACCATGTAAATGACCAAACGCATAAACAAGAACCGCGTAAATCGAGGTTCAACTGTACTTGTAATGAATGGGGAAAATAGTGTTCAGTTCTGGAGGCCAATAAAGGTGACTAAACTTGATTTATAGAGTTCAATTTCTTACTAACTAAAGCACCAATGAACACTAGACTCGGGAACAACAGGCTATTTCAATGTCAGTATCAATATCAAGGAACACCAGACTCGGCAGCTGATGCACCATCCTGGGAACACCAGACTCGGCAGCAGACGCCACACTGCCACCCTCACTTGACAATCCCACACCTACATAAACGAACACCAAAAATATTAGTTATAGTATTAAATTTTTTCCATTAAGCTTTCCATTCTCTTCACTTCACTTTTCACGTCACTTGCAACTCATTTACACTCACCTTAGAAGTAGGAATCTGCAGCAAAGTCGGCTGCTGACTCATCACTCACTCAGAAAGACTGTGCAAGTGAGCGTGAATGCGTGAGTGAGCAGCCACGGTGGCGCCTCTGGTGAACAAATAACGCATTTTTTGCCATGGAGGTAAATTTGAAATATTCCTGCCCGATTTCCCTTGCAAAGTAAATAGATTTATCGCTATATATTGGAAAATGTCGATAATATTGGTATTCGCAATAAATTTGTTTCATAGAAAAATTCACTATATATCCCAACATTACTGTAGAAAGAAATATACAGATGTGACGTCAATGGTAGACTAATCAAAGAAGTGAAAGCAAATAACTAAGCAATACAACTCAAGTGCCAACATGAACAGTTGTATAGAACTGCAATGTTGTGTTATATTTTCATAAATATCCTGGCTTACTGGATATTACAATCATAGGAAAGTTAGATAGAGGTACTGCATGGTGTTAAATACATGAGTACATCATAAGTTACTTTTGTTACTATAATTACAATCAAATTAGAATGATTTATGGTACTGTGTTACAATGTGGCTGTGTTGTTATATAACAAAGAAATTCATAGAGGAAGAACAATTACGTACATACAAAATGTAGACATAATCCAGGTCAGGTGTCAATATTCATAACCAAATGCAGGCCATAGTAACCTGGCAAGGTTCGGTTCAGCGAGGTTTCTTTCTGTTTTAACCCCACATTTCCCCAGATTAGTAATGTTAAGAAAAGACTTTCCTTTAGTAATACATTAAAATCAAAATGCACTCAGCACTGATTCAATTACAGTCATGCGCCAGTTAACGTCCGATCGCATATAGGTCCGTGCCCCCCCCCCCAAAAAAAAACACACACATGACGCCTGCTGGACCACCACTCCACGACCCCCAGATGGAGACACGATGATCCTCCCCATACTGGTCAGATATTATGTGTGAAAGGAATATGCTTCCTTACTTTGGCTTTTCTAAGTATTTGCCTACAGATGAAATGTTAACCTACATCTATTGAGGATAAAATCTTTCACCTACAAATTGACAATAACACATTTGCTGTAATCAGACATATCTAGTTGCCTCAACAATTGCAAGTTGCAATTGGGGTTGCAATTTCAAATTCTGTGGCATTACTAAAAATAGTAAAGTTTCTGGTGCACTCTAAGATTAAGAGAGAAAACAGAGGACTCAGGCGTCCTGATGTGAGAGAAAACGGACTCGTATGACGGGGGACCAAATAAAAAAAGCATAGCTACATGTTTTGTGGACTACAGTATTAAGCGTACCCTTTTCATCACTTTGTAATAAACCTAGCCATGCCTATGTGTGTTTATGATATTTACCATAACATTATATATATATATATTTAGTGGGTCTAAATGGTCGTAAAATGGGAAACTTGGGGTTGGGTCTTGGGTGCCTGAACCAATTAGAATAAATCCCATAGGTTCTGTACTTTCGTTATCAGCGGGGTCCCAATTAGGCGCGATAACCAAGGGATGACTGTACTGTACTGTATATACTTGTGACACTGGCCAGTTGCTTCTGGTGTTATGGTACAGGGGTACCAAGTGACAGCACTAGGATCCCGCTTCCTCCATCAAGGAATAAACAATTAAAATTTAAATTGAAAAAAAAAACATTCAAATAAATTACTATCTTACAAGAATCCCTCCAATGTAAGTTATATTCACCCAGGTCGTTTGGGTGGAAAATTATGAGAAGAGCTTAGTCACTCTTAAGCAATGATAAATAAACACGCAGGCAGGCCTTCAGCGCCAACTGTCAAATCTTATCTCAAATAAATAAACAAACAAACGGCAGACATTCTGTCACCTCACCTCCCGCCCCCTCCCTCCCAGACAAAAGATTGGTGATTTCTTTGTTTATTTTATATAATATCTCAGACTAAAGTTAGGATAATATAATTTGCATTGCTGAAATCCTTGCAAGACAGAGATTAATTTAAATATAAGCGTCATATATTTTGCTCAAGATATAAAAAATGTAGTACATTAGTGTACAATACTGTAGTACATTTTATAAAAAGTTTTTCAACTGTATTTTTGGGTAGATTTACATAAATTTCTTAGTGCAAAGCTGGAGTGCACATGTACTAATTTGATTACAGTACTAAAATTGTTATGTCTAGTGCGAATTACAACATGTTTAAATTCAAATAAATCAGTATCTTACAAGAATCCCAGCTATGTTAATTATATTTTCCTAGGTCATATCACTGGCATTTTAAAATGAGAGAAGCTTAGTAGGACTGTTAAATAAACACACAGAGACCTCAACCCCCCACCCCCCCCCACCAACCCCTCGCTGGGTGGCGGAGCCGTCAGTCCCCCCTCCCCAGCCAGGCTTTTAGGCTTACAGTTTTTATCTTGCATAATATCTCAGACTAAAGTTAGGAGATTATAATTTGCATTACTGGAATCCTTGCAAGACAGCCAATAATTTGAATATAAACGTCATATATTTTGCTCAAGAGATAAAAAATTTTGTACATTAGTGTACAGTACTGTAGTACATTTTATAAAAAAGTTTTTCAACTGCATTTTTGGGTAGATTTACATCGATTTCTTAGTGCAAAGCTGGAGTGCACATGTACTAAAATTGTTTTGTCTAGTGCAAATTATCGCATGTTTATATTCAAATTAATCAGTATGTTAATTATATTCACCCAGGTCATTTCACTGGCTTTTTACAAGAGAGAAGCTTAGTCACCTAAGAACTGATAAATATACACGCGTTAGACCTGGGCCAACTGTCAAATGTACTACCTCCCCTCCCCCCACGCCCCCCCCGCTCCCTCCCACCCGCTACCTCCCCCATCTGCTGGCGTTGCTGGAATCCTTGTAAAATAGTGAATAATTTTAATATAAACGTCATGTATTTTGCACAAGAGATAAAAATTAATCACCTGTATCACATTACAGTAGTGATTTAAGATTAAAAGTGTTTAAGTACATATATAGTATTCTACATACACGTAAGTATAAATAAAAAGTTTATGTGATGATCGGACAACGTCCATTTCGGTTAACGTCACGTTTCCAAGAACGTATCTAGGACGTTAACCGGCGCCTGACTGTATATTGAAAATGCACCAAAATAGTTTTCCTAAAGAAAAACGCTCGAAGAAGTGTCAGTGCTCTTTACATTTACTCGCTTGATCTTCATGAACCCTAAACACAAAAGTGTTGCAACACATAACCATAACTCATTCAGTAACCAGAATCTTTCTTACCTAGAAACTACTCGTTGCGAATAATCTCAAGGCAATCATCGGCTGATGAATGGGAGGTAGAGGTGAACCATAGATAGCAGGTTTGTCAAGTAAATGCTCCATTTATGAAGAATATCAAGGAAATCTCCCTTTCTGAACCTAAATCATTGTCGAAATTGCATGTCGTCATAAAAGTTGATAGGATTCCGTCTATCTACCATCAGTCTTCTCTTTACAAAATTTCCAATTTGACGATATTGCCGAAAAGTGTGCTATCTTGAATGATGGATTGACCGCTAAACCTTCCTCCATGCTGGAATAAAGTGAGGATCAGCAAATTCGATCTCAAATCCGGTTTGAATCTTTGTGTTGGCTCAAGCCAGCATTCTGAATACCAACAATCTTCAATCAATACTTGGTTTAAACCTTAATGCTGTTTTAAACCACCATTCTCAATTCGGGTCTGTGTGTGTGTGTGTGTGTGTGTGTGTGTGTGTGTGTGTGTGTGTGTGTGTGTGTGTGTGTGTGTGTGTGTGTGGTGGGTGGGTGGGTGGGTGGGTGGGTGGGTGGGTGCTATGGTTGGCGTTTCCTCACCCACTGCTCCTCTCTCTCGCAGTCTCCTGCTAAATGACAACACAATATATATATTTTTTATTATTATTATTATTATTATTATTATTATTATTACTGCTGTTACTATTTTTATCTATTCCTCACATTTCCTGGTACTGTATATATTATTTTAAGTCCAAAGAATAAGTTTTTCCACACGCAAACCTCCCACACATGCAGCCCACAACACAGCTCAGGCTCAGCTGACTCACAGACATATGGCGGTCACCTCGGTGGATGTGTATGCCATGATGTCACGTCACATATATAATCCATAACATATTTACTTCTCATGTATGCTCTTCATTTTTCTCATTTCATAGTTTTATATAATATTTTCCATATTTCTAAACCACATTAGAGTACTGTATTGTAATGATTTTTCCACAACTTATGTATTTACATTACAAGTAGCAATATACGAGGCAGCTAGACTCATGAGATGGCAGTGTAGTTATATCCAAGGCCTTGACTATAACCGCCTCGACACATTCACTTCTCACACCCATGCTCTCCATTTTCTTTTTTTATAGTTTGCTATTATATTTTATTTATTTCTAAGCCACATTAGAATATTGTAATGATTTTTTGACAACTTATATAGTTTCATTACAAGCAATAATAAATGCGTATGTTAAATTGGCAAGCTGGAAACGTAGTTTATCATGCACTACCTCACACACATTCACCTCTTGCACATATATGCTCTTCATTTTTCTTATTTGATAGTTTTATATTTGATTTTCTTTATATCTAAGATACATCAATTTTGTAGAGTGGAATAATTTTTAAAGAAGTCAATTTACGCCATTATTTTCTTCTTATTTACGACGAAATTAGAAAAAATTTAATAAAAATTACATATTCATATAAATAATAACTAAATCTCGATATGTATTATACCAAAAAAAAAAAACACGTCTTACACACTGAGGCCTACCAGGCTTGTTAGTGATGAGTGGTGACGCCAGCATCACTAGTATAAACAATCGCAGCTGGCGGGTCCTTTGTTTTCACGCATCTGAACAGGAAAAGGAGAAAAACTTTCTCGGGTTTCTTACAGCGTTTTGCATTCCTATTCAACATGTGCAAGATAGCAAGTGATGGTAGTGCTGGTTCAAAGGCTAATAGAAAGTGTCTAAGCTTAGCCGAGAAACTAGATGTGTTAAAACAATATGAAAAAGGTGAGAGGTCTGAGGATATTATTTGGAGCAAACAATGAACATATTTTCTGAAGTGGATCCATTAACAGAACGAAGCATTAAAATTAACAGGGACATGGAAAATGAAAATGATCTCTACATAAAGATGTATAATGAGAAAAGAAAGCAGCTGTGCAAGGTTCTTTTGACAGCTTTATTATTTGAAGGCCTAAACCACCAACTTCAGCTACACCATCAAATTCCGCATCATAAGCAGCTTCTTCTACAACTTTAGGTTCAGTAACAGTTTCAGCAACAGCTTTATGGAAAGCTACAGCTTCAGCCAGAGTTGAACCTGATGACTTCGTCATCTGATTAACAACATCATTGGCTGTCCTTAAGTTTTAGACTTTACTACTATTGGTGAGTAGAATTTTTGTTTTACATTTGTACGTATTATTTAAAACATATATGAACAGTAAATAAGTGTTGCTTTCATATTCATGTGTAGAGAAATGACGATATGTTTTCACATGTGTGCACTTACATACATTGGTGTTCCCAATCGTCTCACTTTATTTTTTACCATTAGTGGTTAGCTACTTCTATTGTTCCATTTACACCGTTACTAGAAGATATCGTTACTCTCTCTCTCAACTTTATAAAAATTATCAGCAACTCGTAATCAACCATGATATGTATTCACTCCCAGCCAATCTTACCTTTTTGCACTGTCACTATGTTGAAATGCGCTGTACAGTAAGTCTTGTATTTCATGAGTAATATAGAGTGGAAAAATTGCGCCAAATTCAAATTTGCCAAATGCAAATACATAAACTAATGGGAAAAATAGCAATATAGACAGGCCACTCTATATCAACCTCTGATTTTCCCATTTATAACCTCCAAATGATACAAATTCTGCCTTTATTGACCTGATTGTGCTTCCCGGAAAACCAGTAATCTTTCTTATCTCACTAGTTTTTAGGCCTTCCTTAAGTAACCTAGTCACACGCTGCTTATCCTGCATCGAGTACTTGGCAAACTCTAACTCCCTTACGATAGTCTCACTTCTCCTTTTCCTTATTTGGCCGCTTAGGTGGGTCTGTCCCACCTCCACCAGCACCAGTGCTACCCCGGGTAGAGGCCGTTACCTTGACTCGACAGGTGGTACCACCACCCAAAAAAGCACACAGTAGCAGCCCGGACAGTTGCTAGGATGACACGAACTACGACATGATAGTTGCGTTCTTTAAACCTCTTTTACGTTCACCACCGGCAATTTGATCACCAGAATGCTTCTTCTTACCTTGTCTTTCCATATTCATCGCTAACACAACAAAATTGGAGAAAACAGCAAAAAATCACGGAGCAATCGACAGAAACCAAGCAATTCAACTGATCACGTGATATAAACAGAGAGTGCTGGTGTAAACTGTTATTAGTACTCAGTGCGAAACGTTTTTTTTTTTACTTATTCTTTTCATACAGTATTTATTGGGTAACAGCTAAATTTAAAAAAAAGAACAAAATTTATAGAGTACAGTAAAACCTCGATTAACCAACCCTTGATTAACCGACCCTCGGATTAACCGTCAATCCCGAACCCCAATTTTTTTTTACGGGGATTAGCCCACCCGGGCACAGGTCACTGACCCACATCGGGGCCTGAGGGGCGATAATGTAATAATATTTATAATAATAATAATAATAAAGAACCATAAAGAAATGCAAAAATGAAAAAAAAATCAAGAGTGAGAAACAATGTACCTGTATGTATGTTGTGTTGTCAATAGTAAGAGAAACAATTGAGACCCTGCAATTGTGTGTTAATGAGGCAGAAAGTCAGATCAGCAACCTGGGACTTGGTCACAATTTTTTTGATGACATATGTTCTTTGACTTTTCCATTTTTTATTCACGGTTTCTGTGCTGGTTCATATTTATTGACTAAAGTGGTTGATGTTTTAAGGCAAATCCTATTGAAATATGAATGGCAAATGAAAAAAAATGAATAGTGGTACTTAAATGAGGTAGGTTAGGGAAAGGTACTTCGAAAATGTATGTTTTATTTCCGTAGACTTTATTTACTATTAACCGACCTTTTGGATTATCCGTCGGCACCTTCCCCCCATATGTGGGCGGTTAATCGAGGTGTTACTGTACCTCTCAAAAGACACAAATCAGTTGAACATGTGATGTCGAATGTGAACTGTAAACATTGCATAACCCCGAGCCATGCTTAAAACATTGAGGATGGAATCGAACTATAGCTAGCATTCGTATGCAAAAGTTCGCGTTTTACGAACAGCGTTCCCCTATTCATCAATTGCTTTACAACCAATTTGCTTTGACAAAACACGAGTTGTAGCAGAAATGACTGTAACTGGTATGAGGGCTGTGACGTCATTCAAGACTGTGGCCAGCATTCAGCTGGCTGGATCTTGCATTCAGCTGGCTGGATCTCGTGAAAATCACGATATTTTACGCCAAATATAAGACTTGGTTACATTAGGTACTGCTCGCGAAATTCAAAAACGTGAAATGAAATCGTGCGAAATATGATATCTTACTGTAGTATAACCTTCTCCTCACTTAATTATTATATATCATATTTGTATCACTTATATTATTTGTCAATGAGGTAACCCATTCCGCAATTATGTAACTGTATATTTTCGCCCTTCCGGCTGCCATGCTCTTTTAATAAACCGTTAATTATTATTATTATTATTGTAGTTGAAATGCATAGAAATAAGTAATAGTGTGGAAATCCTCTCACAAATAATAAGAAACACGACAACAAAATGTTATGCAAAAAAAAATGCAAGTGTACCTCAAGTCAACTCTGTGCTTTGTTATTAAAGTTGACTTGGTCAAGTTGCCAAACAGCGCCAACTGGGTTGATACATAGATCATACGTACTTACAGAATTTCTTTCGTAGCCATCTAGCCAACCCAACATGAAGGAAGTCAGTAATTGTGGTGCAATACTGTATACTTTTTTCACAATATATATTTAGGATGGTGTGTGTGCATGTAAATGAATAAAAATAAATGAAGAAGGTTACGTATATCTACCCAGAAATGCGAGTTGAAAAAACCATAACACCTCTCAGTTTATCCCAGTAGCCTGGTAGTTACAACAATGAGTTAACCTAGCTACAATGACATGATTAATCACTGTTAAGCACTATTCTGTCAGTAAACACTACAGTATTAATAACAGTAAATCCAGTGAAATATGGCAGGGAGTGAGGAGACTTACAACTGCAGACGATTCGCTAACTGGTTGTCACTCCTTTCACCCGCTTCCATTGCCAGGCATACGTATTGGAGAAATACATGACCTTTTCTCTCTTCACTTGTTTGGCACTTTCCCACGACTGGATGAAAGTGGTTGAGGGCGTTTGGGAGCCATCACAAGTACAAGGCACACAGTTGTTACGAGAGTAGAGTAGCACACGCACGAGACAGACAAGTATTTATCCCGGACTGAGGTGGAGCACACATGGACCAGCCTCCTGGGACAAGAGAGACACCTTGTGGGACACCACAAAACTCGTACGCCCGTCCCGGCCCTATAAATGCTGGCAACTTTAAAAACTACCCGAAGATATACTTGGGTACATTCAGGGTGTCATCCACGATTAATAGAGGATCGCGAAATAAAAATCTGCAAATTATCCAGGCATGCTGTGCATTTAAGGATATATTTATATTTCCACACTATTTATAAATGTACCCAGAGCAGAAGAATCCAATGTTACCCAAGCAGTTGGTCTTCTCACTCACGCACCAACCATGTGAGGATGCAGCTGAACATGATGCAATCTTCCATAGCACCAGGAACCTTTTGTCCCCAGGCCGTGAGAAGAAAGGTTTGGAGTGATTTTCTCAACATTTTATCAGATTTTCTGGTTATTGTGCATTATTTCATTATCGATATTTGGTCCCAGACCCAGATATAAAAGTTTGGACAGATTTTCCAGATTTTTTTATTTATTTATTTTATTTACAGTACTATAGTCTGGATTTACGTGGTTTTGGTTAACGCGTTTTGTCATTTACGCGGTGCCTTGCCAGAATTGAAATGCTTTAATTACCCGGTAAATTTGGTCATTAACGCGGAGAGGAGCTTGAGGTCCAGACGCGCCGTGCCATTTTTGATTCAAGCGGCCCGCCATGCTTGACCATAAGCGGGGAAGCGGCGCGAGTAAGGTTGCTCAGTATGTCACTGTTGCGTTATCGCTGATGTCATATGACGTATTGGACTGTGATTGGGCCACGCATCCTTACCTCCCTCCCCCGCTAGCTGTGATTGGTTTAATGTAATATGACGTGCCCTGCCACGGGAGGGAAGAAGCCGCTGACCTACCCCGCGTCAGTCGCATTGTTCTCAGTCACCGCGTATACAATTGTCTGGTGTGCCCGCTAATCTCGCAACAATGGCTTCCGCTGGACCCCCGCCACCACAGAAAAACCTTGAATTACCTGGACCAAGCCGCCCCAGGCCTAAGTAGATACGACGAGCTTTAAACTATGAAGTTAAGTACAAGATCGTGCAGGAGTTGGAGAAAGGTACGAGGCAAGTTGATTTGGCGCACCAGCATGGCGTGAGTGAATCTACGTTCAGGACGATCAAGAAGGATGCCGCCAAGATAAAAGAACACATGAACATCACAAAGTCTGCAGGTGCTTCAATGGTGAAGTACTGTCAGAACAAGGTGCTGCTCAAGACTGAGAACTTGCTGGTGACCTACTTGATTCGTCAGGCAAGACGGAACATGGCGGTGGACACGCGGTCAGTTCAAGAGTACGCCGTGAACTGTACGTGGCAGTGGCACGCAAGATGGGAATTGCAGAGCCCAGACCCTTTACTGCTTCCTCTGGGTGGCTGCAAGGGTTTAAGAAGAGGAACAAGATCACCAATATTAACATTGTTGGTGAAGGTGGTAGTGCTGACCGTGTTGCGGCGAGTAATTTTCCTCCATTCTTACGAGAAGTTATGGAGGAAGGACAGTACACCAACGACCAGGAGTTCAACATGGATGAATCCGGTCTGTTTTGTAAAAAGCTACCTATCAAGACCTTCGTTGTCAATTCTGCCAGCAAGTGTCGGGGCCAGAAATTGCAGAAGTAGCTAATAACCATCCTGTTTTCCACCAATGCCTCCGGTACCTGTAAGCTCAAGTTATCGGTGATCCACACAGACCGCAAGCCGCACGCCTACAAGAACATGGACATGACCAAGCTAAATGTCAATTGGCTGACAGCACGTAAGGTCTGTCCCTCTCCTGGTTTGATGACTGTTTCGTTCCCGACGTGAGGAAATTCTGCGAGCAACAGAATGTTCCATTCAACATTTTGTTGCTCCTTGACAACGCACCAGGACACTCGCCCCTACTGTTGGATCGTCACCTCAACGTAAAAGTGGTCTTCCTTTCTCCCAACACTGCGTCATTAATCCAGCCCATGGATCAAGATTTAATTTGCAATGTTAAGGCTGCTTTCTCCACAAAGAAGTTTCGGCTCCTTAATGACTTGACTAACACCAAAGATGAGTTGCGGAACCTGAGTGACACCGATAGCGAGAGCGACGACGAGCAAAAATAGTTGGCGGAGCAAGAAGTTCGCATCAAACAGTTTTGGAAGAAATTCAACGTCAAGAAAGCTGTTGATTTCTTGGTGGAGGCATGGGGGCAGCTGTCTGTGGCAACGATTCGTCACGCGTGGCGGCATGTGTTGCATGGTATCCCAGGTGGGAGGCAGAGGCAACCTGTGACTGGTGAGGTTCAGTCTGTTGCAGTGGCAGTGGACCTTGCAAGAGAAGCTGTGCAGAGTGTTACAGCTGCAGGCTTCTCCGAGACCACCAACGAAGACATAATGGAGGTGATCAGGGATCCTGAGGTGACTGCTGACAAGATGTTGGAAGACAATGACGTCAGTGAGGAGGCAGGTGGTGCGGCAGCCCGAGAAGAACACGAGTTAACACATGGTAATGTTAAGGATGCCATCGAGTTTGCAGAGAAACTGAAGCTCATTCCTTCCAATGACTCTGACAATCAACGGTATGAAGTCTTCAATAACCATCTACAGCAAGGTATGGAGCAGTACATCACGATGTATCACAAACACATCAACACTAGCCGTCACCGTAACATCACAGACTTCTTCCCCCGCAACCCACCACAGCCAGCCCAAGTCAGTGACAGTGAGGACATGGACTCTGAGGGATTTGTCAGGGAGGCCCTGACATCTCTGGTGGATAGTGACAGTGATTCACCTGAGGGCCACTAATCTGCCCTCTGCCTCGGAACGAGCCCCCATCCACGTATGTCGACCCATCTCTTCTAACATAAGTGTTAAACATTGATTTTTCTTTTACCTGGTGCAGTATGTTATTCTCTTATTGATATTTATCTTCTATATTATGTGTGTGTGCATACCATCATAAAGTTAAGATACTACTTTTACTACAACGTACGTATTGTGTCGGCAAAAAGTGGAGTTTGGGGGTCAGCCCAGTCTCTATTTCACTTAATCCCATATGTTCTGTTATTTCATTAACGCGTTTCTCATTTTACGTGGACCTCCACGGGTTCAATTAACCGTGTAAATCCAGACTATACTGTATTTATTTATTTTTGTTTCAGAAAATGCTCCTGATTTTCAACCTTGGAATTTGCTACCAAACAAGGAACTCTCCTATACCTGGAATTGAAATTTTATCAGAAAATTTTTCCTAAAAATGGAATTTTCTAGAAAATTCCTGGTTTGGGAATAATTTTCCGAGGGGCACATTTTCTGAAAAATTCTGAGAAAATTTTTACGGTACCTGGAAAATTCCGGGGATGGCGAGTTTTTTTTTCCCCCAGTTTGAGAGATGAAAATCAAGCGCATTTTCCGAAAATTCCACAAAAAATTTTTCCCATATCCGGAAAATGCTGGGATGGGAGATATTTTTTCGTGTTCGAAAGATGATGCAATGCGCAACTTCTGGAATTTCAAAGAAAATTTTTCTTTCACTCAGAAAATTCCAGGGATGAGGGATTTTTTCCAGCTCAGAGATGAAATAATGCATCATTCTGGAACTTGTGAGAACATTTTTCCATTACTCGGAAAATTCCAATTGTTCCAGCTCAAAAGTGTGACACAAGCACGTCATTCACGAAGGTAACATGATGATAAATGAAAACAATTAAATTTTACGTACCAGAAAATATGTTGAGTGCTGCAGAGGGTGGTAAGGTGAGGTTGTGGGATCAGAGTCACTGGGAGTTACCTCCTTAAAATAGCAAGTTTAATATCCAATGCATTTCCTTTATGGAATCTTTTATCACTACTGTTTTCACTTGAACTTGATGGTCTTTTTCCACTCATCTTGATTAAGGAAGGGTACACAGTAACAAAGACACATAACTGAACACAAACTGGGGGAAAGAATTCAAACTGATTGTTGTTGTGGTTGGCTATCAGCTTATGAGGTGAGCCTCCTGGCAGTCAACTTGTAGTTACCATCAGAATCCGCAAGAAATAAATTTTAGAATTTTGGTGTTTTTTTTTTTTTTCAATATCGTGATTTTTTCTTTTGAAAATATTAATAAATTAACCATAATTCCGTAAGGGTGAATAATGGTTGCCCCTCGAAATCGAGGATGGCCAGCCCAAGGGCCACCTAGGCGTGAATTTTGTTTTTTAGGTGTAGAAGCTGTCGCCAGCACAACAACCACACCCTAAGTTAACGAGTTGCATGACCCAGTGTCAAGGAATTGTCCGAGAAGTCCGGACAACTCACCGACTGCACTGGCTAACCATTACCCCGGAATACGATCCGCAAATCGATTAACATCCAGGTCCCCAATTACTCCTGGGTAGACAGAGGCAAATGGCAATAAGAAACTTGGATGAATACAGTCCTAAACACAAGCTGGGAAAAGAATTCTAACTGAGCAGCACCATTGTTGTGGTGGTTGTTGGCACCTGTGGCTGTGAAGAGCCTTCCAACTGCCTTGTGGCCACCACAGAGAATCCACATAAAATAATTTTCACAATTTGGGTAAAAATTTGGCTTAACCCTTAGGCCCCGGGTGACGTTCCAGAACGTCCGACTATTTTCTCGTAATTTTTTTTTTTTTTTTTTTTTTTTCCACTATTTAACCCCGCAGGGGGGGCGGTAATGCTAGCAGCACCCTAACCTGGGGCATAAGGGTTAAAATTTTGATTTTTTTTTATCCAAATTCCGTAATGGCGATTTTTTTCCGTAAACCGAATTTATGGTCATAATTTTAAAATAGAGTCAGGGCAAAATTCCATATCCAGAGAATCCGTAGCATGGGGGATGCCTGTATATTATTTTATGTACAAAGAATAGTTTCTTCCACTCACCTAGGTGAGGCGACACAGTTCATCTATTTAATCTGGCACTCGCCAGGGAAGGGTAGAATCTCCCATGCATCCCATATAGGTTGCACATATTATGCCAGTCTTGAATTGCATCATATCTTGGAATATGGCAAGGAATTGCACATCACTTTTTCATAGCAATGGCAATACAGGAAAATCATTCGGGGTAGCGATCATCGTAAAACTATCTTAGCCATCTCAGAATGGTAAATGTTGTTAATTTTTTAACATAATAAAACTGACCGAACATATACAGTAGTACCCGATTTACGCGGTCAATTGAACCCACAGGGTACCGCGTTAAGTGAAATCCGCGTAAATGGAACAACAGAACATATGGGATTAATTCCAATAGAGACTGGCCCGACCCCCAAACTCTACTTTTTCCGACACAATACCTATGTTCTAGTAAAAATAACATCTTAATTTTGTGATGGTACATGCACACAATTAATACTTAAGAGAAATAGAGAAATACAGTCGCCAAGTTAATGTCCATTCAAATAATGGACTCAACTCCCTCCCCCTCTTCTCACACTACACTGCTGGCTCTTCCCTCTCTGAGAAATTTTGGGGGGAAAACCACTAGATTTTAATAAATAATACTTCAAACTAAAGTTAGGATAATATAATTGACATTGCTGGATTCCTTGTAAGACCAGGAATATTTTGAATATAAATGTCATAAATTTTGCACAAAAGATAACATATTTACTCAGAGTAAACATTATATCTAAAGTTTGTATGTCTAATGCAAAATCTATGATGTTTATATTCAAAATGATCATCATATTGTAAGAATTCCAGCAATGTAAATTATATTCTGGCCGGGTAATTTGTATGAATTTCATGAGGTGAATAAAAAATAAAAAATATCATACTTCACTGCGTATATGAGTAGATGAACCGCGTTAAGTGAAAGTTCGGTTCTGGCGCAGCACCGCCTATATGAGAAATCGCGTTAAGTGAAACCGCGTAAAGCGGGGTAATACTGTAATGGTCATTACCTGTAGTTGAATTTGCATTGTATGGGGATGTGATGGGCAGGGTCTGACTGTAGGCAACATTCAGTTATAAATTGTTATTAGTATTTATAGTATTACACCCCAACCAAAAAATGGTTAGACAATATGACAACAGGCAACCTCACCGGGACAACAGGAATCGTATGTGTTCATTTTGAAATTCATCGGACACTGTCAGTAAAGATGCTTTTTGACTATGTGCACATGTAAACCTTAATACAGTACAGTATTACCCCACTTAACGCGGTTTCGCTTAGCTCGTTTTACCGTATACGCGGTGTCTCGCCAGAGCCGAACTTTCACTTAACGCGGGTTTTTCCACATATACGCGGTGAGTGTCCGGCTCGAGAGCTATTTTTAGATTCGCCCCGCCACCCTGCCTGACTGCCTGTTTTAGCTCATAAAATTCATACAAATTACCCGGCCAGAATATAATTTACATTGCTGGAATTCTTACAATATGATGATCATTTTGAATATAAACATCATAGATTTTGCATTAGACATACAAATTTTAGATATAATGTTTACTCTGAGTAAATATGTTATTTTTTGTGCAAAATATATGACATTTGTATTCAAAATATTCCTGGGCTTACAAGGAATCCAGCAATGTCAATTATATTATCCTAACTTTAGTTTGAGGTATTATTTATTACTAAAAAGGTAAATATTCTGGTTTTCCCACACATCAGGTAGGGACGGTTACTGGGGGGTGGGGGGAGGGAGGGACCGACCGACCATCTGTTACTGTGTGAAGAATATTTTTTTTTCTTTATTAACTGAAGATATTTGTTTTAGCTCATAAAATTCATACTAATTACCCGGTCAGAATATAATTTACATTGCTGGAATTCTTATAATTTGATGATCATTTTGAATATAAACATCATAGATTTTGCATTAGACACAAATTTTAGATGTAATGTTTACTCTGAGTAAATATGTTATCTTTTGTGCAAAATATATGACATTTATATTCAAAATATTCCTGGTCTTACAAGGAATCCAGCAATGTCAATTATATTATCCTAACTTTAATCTGAGGTATTATTTAATACTAAATGTTAAAATTTAGTTTTTCACCCATCTCTTGAAGGGAGGATTGGTGGGGGGTGGGGGGAGGGTTGGGACGGACCGCGTGGTTGGAAGAGGGGGGAGGCAAGGTGGGGTACTTTGATTGACAGATAGTGTCGTGAAGAATATTTTTTTTTTATTAACTGAAGATATTTGTCTTAGCTCATAAAATTCATACAAATTACCCGGCCAGAATATAATTTACATTGCTGGAATTCTTACGATTTGGTGATCATTTTGAATATAAACATCATAGATTTTGCATTAGACATACAAATTTTAGATATAATGTTTACTCTGAGTAAATATGTTATCTTTTGTGCAAAATATATGACATTTATATTCAAAATATTCCTGGTCACAAGGAATCCAGCAATGTCAATTATATTATCCTAACTTTAGTTTGAGGTATTATTTATTAAAATTTAGTGGTTTCCCCCAAAAATTTCTCAGAGAGGGAAGAGCCAGCAGTGTAGTGTGAGAAGAGGGGGAGGGAGTGGAGTCCATTATTTGAATGGACATTAACTTGGCGACTGAATTTCTCTATTTCTCTTAAGTATTAATTGTGTGCATGTACCATCATAAAATTAAGATGTTATTTTTACTAGAACATAGGTATTGTGTCGGAGAAAGTGGAGTTTGGGGATCGGGCCAGTTTCTATTGGAATTAATCCCATATGTTCTGTTGTTCACTTAGCGCGGTTTTCACTTAACACGGTACCCTGTGGGTTTTATTGAACGCGTTAAGCGGGGTACTACTGTACATAATTCTTGTCTAAAGGTATTCTTTAGCCAGTGGCAGGGCCAAGGTGTGGCTTGGGGCGGCTGCAGCCTCCCCATGATCTCCATCAGCCCCCCAAAAGCCATCCTAAATAATAATGTAATTTTTCGGAATAGCCTTCCCAAAATATTTATCATACCTTGCGATGAAGACTTTACTGCAAATCATTTAGTCACTGTCTGACCATCTTCAGTCCCCTCACCTCCAGCTGGCTTCTGCTGTGGATCTTGTTAAGTCAGTCCTGTCTGACCTTCAGGTAAAATGCTGTGAAAATTCATGGCAGGGTATCTGGCAAGATGCAGTTCATTTGTGTGAAACAGCTGATATTGATGTTCAACAAGAAAAAGTGCGACAACGATCTCAGCCACACCATTTACTGGAGTTTGTTGTTGATTCTCAACTTGGATATCATCAGAAAATTACTACTTCTCAGGAATTTTGTACACATGCTTACTTTCCTGTCATAGTCAAGTTAGTTAACGAACTAAACAGACAATTTTCAAACAACTCGTGTAGCATAGTAAGGGATTCATCAGCACTGAACTATCAAGATGTTTCATTTATAGAGAAATCTTGTATTCTGGAGATAGTATTTCACTGGTATCAAAGAAGAAAATTTTAAGTGTTGAGCTTCATCAAGTACGGCATCTTCTTGAGAGAAAAAACAACAGGGTCATACTATCACTTCACTTCTCCACTTTAAATATCTGTAATTTTTTTTTTCAAATAAATTTAGTCTTCACTATTTTGATGGCTTGCTTATTGATGTAATTTCATTATGTAATTATTGTTCTTATTCTTATGTATGTACAATTGCATGGTTTCTCAATCCTGTGTAATGTGAATAAATGCATCTTCAGAAAATTGCTATTTTTATTGATATGTAATATACTGTACATTCTAAGTAAAAGTAGTGTATAGTGACCCCTCGTTTAACGAACACCTCGGTTAACGTAATTTCGATTAACGAACTGCCTTCCATAAGGATCTTCAATTCGATTAACGAAAAAATTTCGGTTAACGAAGTTCTTACGAACCGACCTCAACATGTTTTCGCTTGCACTGACCGGGCAACCAGCTTTAGTATCAGTCCGCCAATACATTAATCGGTTCTAAGGCTTAAATTCCTTACTATTTTAGTAAATATCAAGAAGTTTATACTATTCAATAATTTTAAAAGTTTAATATTCAATTTTTTAGTCATTTTAACAATTATTGAACATAATTGAAGGTTAAGTGACTAGTTTAATGCGCGGCATCCAGCCTCTTAACACAGCAAACAGGAGTTAGTCTCTCTCTGTTTTCACTGGAGGTAACATCGTGCTTGAGACTCTTCAACTAAACGCTTTTTTTCTGTGTTTCCAAGCAAATTATTGGTCATTTTGAAATATATTTTACATATTAACAATATATAATGCAGTGCAGTGTTGATTTAAAGAAAATAATCTTGAATTACACCAAGAGAGCTAAAATTTTATGGGTGAAATGGCGCCATGGGGTGACTTCTCTTTCACCCCAATGCCTTCTCTTCTTCCTTCTCCTCCACCCCCATTCTAAATCCCATCATCATCATCATCATCCAGGAGCCTTTTACATACACACCTCAAAGTAAGTGAACTTTTCTACCATTTTTGTTGAATTTAGGAAATTTTCGGTGAGCTGGAACCAATTACCCAAAAACCCATTGAAACAATGGTTTCGGTTAACGAACTTTTCGGTTAACGAACGACCTTCTGGAACGGATTGAGTTCGTTAACGGAGGGGTCACTGTACTTGATTTGCACACGCAGCTTCCAGACAAATCCCCTAGCCCCCTCTTCCAACCAGATTGCTACCCCTAAGCCCCCCGTATAGTCAACCCTCGCTTTACGCGGTCCCACATTCCGCGTTTCCACGTTTACGTGGTACCCTGCCGAAACAGGAATGCTCACATTCCGCGGTGCATGTACCCCTTTACGCGGAGAGCGGCTGGCGAGCCGCGCCATTTTTGGATTCAAACCTCCCGCCATCTCTCCCGCCATCCGCCATGTTGTGTAAGCTGTGCGAGCATGGTGCGCACAAGGTCGCCCAGTCATCAAAACATTACCGAGTTCTTCACCGCCACCCACCACAGCCGGCCCAAGTCAGTGATAGTGATAATTATAGTGAAGATATGGACTTATATGGACTTTGAGGGGTTTGACAAAGAGGCCCTGCAAGCCTCTATGGTGGATAGTGATACAATTGATACAAGTGATACAGGTGGGGGCCAATAATCTGCCCTCTGCCTCGGAACCAACCGCCCATTCCCGTGTGCCCAGCCATCTTTTCTGTTAATGTAAGTGTTAGAAAACCTAATATTATTGATATTTCTCTTAATCATTAATTGTTTGTGCATACCATCATAAAGTTAAGATAATATTTTTACTACAACATACCGTATATACCCGTGTATAGCACGAGTTCTTAAGACCAAAAAGTTGGGGGTCGACCTCTATACGGGTAATAGTTTCGTTAGCTTGAAAAAAATTTACCAGTAACTACCAGTAAACAATGGAAACGATGCACCAACGCACCACCCGCTGTGAGTGTCGGTACAGTTGCCAGGGCAGATCTCTTGCGTCATCATAGCAAGCCCAAAGTAGCCAAATGCATGGTATGGTATGCACAGGAGTATGTAAAACATAAAGTATTCATTTTTAAAAGTTTATTTATAGATACATAAATTTTTGTTAATTAAATTTGAAACATCAATATGATGTGAGTCAGGTCATCTACACACAGTTGCCAGTTTCAAAATTTTCCTTTTAAAATTTTAAGTTACCGAGTATTTCTTTTCCCAAATCGTTTTACAATACTGTAGGTAAAACAGTATACTATTGTGCAAACCCCACAGAAAAAAAATTAACAAATGGAGACACCAAAAATGTAAAAAAAAAAAAATGCTGTCTGACTTGCAACACTGTTGGTAGGGTCAGGTGGTTCTAACGGCATCCTGTCAGTACCCGGTAATCATATTTTTAACAGTGTCTAACCTCAATTACTGTAGTTTATCTGATGTAGGCAATATGAAGTAAAAAATACCAGTTAAAGTGAGAAATTGGAAGAGAATAAACAAGAAAGATGTTGGGCTATTTTTGGTAGGGCTGAGGGAGAGAGTACCAGCTGTTTGGTCTTTTTTGGCGGGAGAGTCACGCAAATATCCGTACTAGTATTTGTTTGGTGTCTTCTGTATTTTTAAAAATGAATACTTGTAAATTAAAAGTACCGTAACATTGTATTATATAAAAACTTGTCATATTTCTGGAAAATAAGAAGCAAGAAAATAAGAATACACCGGTAAACACAATTTCAACGTACGCTAAAATTAAAAGCTGCTTAAGAAGGGCCGATGCAAACACAAAGCCTCCACGACCAGGGCTCTGCCGTATCAGCTAGACGGTACACGTGTTTTTCGAATCGTTTTCAGTTAAAAAACTTTTACATCACAAGTGAATTAGGATAGAATATTATTGTAATATAACAGTTTTTAACTGAAAACCATTCAAAAGGCGATTACGGTAACATCTTGTGAACGAAAGAAAGCGAGTCATTGTTTTTGTCACGATTTTATCCCACTTTCCACTATAATACGTACGTCATTTCAGCAAAAATATTACATTTCCATATTCTCAGAAATAAATAGTAGTTTTGCTGAAACGTGATGTATTTCAATGTAAATTAGGATAAACTACATGCAGAAAACAAAAGACTTTACCTAACCTTCCGATGTTCAAGATATGTTACTCGTATTTTTAATAGTTTTCGGTTAAAATACTGTTATATTAGTGATATTCTATTCATACTGTGGTTGATATAATACCTTCACGGAAATGTAATATTTTCTGCTGAAATGACATACGTATTACAGTGGAAAGTGGGATAAAATTGTGATGAAAACAATGACTTTCGCTTTGTTTCGTTCAAAAGATGTTACCGTAATCACTTTTCGAATGGTTTAGTTAAAAAACTGTTGTATTGTATTACAATAATATCCTAATTGACTTGAATAAATATTACGATACCATATTTCTGAATATTTTCATTAAAATCCATCAAAATAATTTTCCTTGTCATCGTCTGCAGCACCAAACAGCTTCTCCCAGTCCTCTCCTTGAACAGGGCTAGAGGGACGTGTTTTTCGAATCGTTTTCAGTTAAAAAACTATTACATCACACGTATATTTTACCTAAACTGTGCCTGAATGAATATATTCTCGGAAATAAATAGTAGTTTTGCTGAAACGTGATGTATTTCAATGTAAAATAGGATAAAATACATGACGAAAACAAAAGACTTCACCTAAGCTTCCGATGTTCTTGAGATGTTATTCGTTTTTTTAATAGTTTTCGGTTAAAATTCTGTTATATTACAATGATATTCTATTCATACTGTGCTTGATATACTACATTCACGGAAATGTAATATTTTTTCCTGAAATTACGTACGTATTACAGTGGAAAGTGGGATAAAATCGTGACGAAAACAATGACTCGCTTTCTTTCGTTCAAAAGATGTTACCGTAATCGCTTTTCGAATGGTTTAGTTAAAAAACTGTTGTATTACAATAATATTCCCTCCTAATTGACTTGAATAAATACTTGAATGGAAATATACAATATTTTTGTTGAAACTACCTGCGTTTCAGTGTAAAGTGTAGTAATAATAAATGGTAAACAAGTTTATAGGACGTAGAGTTTTTCTGAAGGTTTTGTTGTTCCATTACCCTCAAAAACTTGGGTCGACCTATAAACGAGGAATATCATAAATTAACGATTTCTTGGTCATAAAATCGGGGTCGACCTATATACGAAGGGGGGTTATAGACGAGTATATACGGTAGTTGTGTGTCGTCAAAAAGTGGAGTTTGGGGGTCGGCCCGGACTCTATTTCAATTAATCCCATATGTTATGTTATTCACTTTACGCGTTCCTCACTTTCCACGGCACCCTGTGGGTTACATTAACCACGTAAAGTGAGGGTTGACTGTATACAGAATCTGGAGCCACCCCTGTCTTTAGCTCTGGTTGGGAACTTAATCTGCCCCCTATGCATGTTTCCAGACTATGTATTGAACAACAGATGCTCTTGTTCTTCTCGAGTCCTCAGTCTGTGAGGCTTTTGCTCATTACCAGCATGTAGTCTGTATATTTTTTCGACCTATAAAAAGCATACACCACAGCTTCGAGATTTGGTATCCTTATGTTGCTTCACAATGTTGGATTGCGGGGAAATTTATCATCAATAATAGATCAGTTTTTGAGACATTGCACTTAAGGGTCCACATAGCCACAGAAATGTCAGCACCACATATTCAAGAGGATGGGGTTCCTCAGGGCAGTGTCTTGAGTTTGACCCTATTTGCCATCGCAATAAATGAGGTAGCAGCATCAGTTCCAGGTGGTGTATCAATCTCATTGTATGTAGATGTCTTGGCCATTTAGTAGGCAGCTTCCTGTATGTCAGTGGTTGACTGTTGCATGCAATTTGCACTTGACAAGGTTTCACATTGGACCACAGAGCATGGTTTCAGATTTTCTCCCTTGAACACCATTACCATGCTTTTCAGCCGCATTAGAGGTGTTCACCCAGATCTTGATCTACAGCTGTTTGGTTGTCATGTGCAGTGTGTCACAGAGACTCGTTTCCTCGGCATTATCTTCGACAACTGGCTTTTGTGGCTGCCACATATTCGTTACCTCAAAGAGTCTTGCCAGCGTACTGTCAATTTATTGAGAGTCTTGGGGCACATGTCATAGGTTACAGACCGTGGAATTCTGCTACACCTTTACCACATGCTAGTTAGACCGAAACTGGATTATGGGTGTGAGGTGTATTCCTCAGCCACTAACACCAGATTCAAATCACTGAACTCTATTCATCATGCTGGGGTGCGACTGGTGCCTTCAGGTCTTCACCAATCCAGAGTCTGCTTGGTGAAGCTGATGAGCCACCCCTTCATCTTCAACAACAGTATCTTCAAGTCTAGTGTTGGTTTCGCTTCCACCATCTTCCACAGTGTGTAACCAACACTTGTGTAGTTGACGAAACTATGTGCCCATACTACACTCGGCATCCAGACCTCACACGACCTTTTGACTTGAGAGTACGGGAAGTTGTGAGACTTCTTTATCTTCCTCCTGCTTAGATATGCCCCATGCAGCTCCATAATGTCGCTATGTTGATTCTCCCAGAAGTTCACGTTTGTCAGTATTTTAATGAAAGAAAGGACTTACTCCATCACTTTTTTTTTTTAAGAGCATGCCTCTTCTCACAGCGGGTCTATTCCTTTATACACTGATGGCTCGAAGCTAGATGAGAGGGGTGGGTTTAGGGGTGTTCTTTCCCGATTTCTGTTGGGACAGTAGTTTTCCCACTATGGCATCTATATTTACTGTACAGCTTTCAGGTATTTTACTTGCCCTCAAGATTATTTTTACTCAACCTCATAACGATTTTACAATTTTTAGTGATTCTCGTAGTGTTCTCCAGGCCTTAGTTAATGTCTCATCACTATATCCCTTAGTTACAGATATTTTACAGTGGCTGTTTCTCATCCAATGTTGGCCGGAAAGCCAGTTTTTGCTGGGTTCCACCCCATGTGGGGGAGAAAGGGAATAAGTGTGCTGATGCTGTGGTGAAAGCAGCTGCTTCTCACCCATTGGCAAGTTGTTCCCCTCTCATATGAAACCAGTAATAAGAGCTGAGTTGGAAATGCAGGTAGGATGCTGCCTGAGCAAACATGCTCTGCAACACCCACCCTGCATTGGGTGCCTGGGGATATCAGGCACAGTAGAACGTCGATTTAAAGCGATTCAATTTAAGATTATTGATTTAAAGCGACACCCACAATTAAGGACAATGTTTTAATTGAAAGGGAATCTTTCCTATTTAGCGAAAGTCATTTTTACGCATCATATTTTAAAATGCTCGCCTAATGTTTCTCTGGGCACGCTACACTGTCCTAAGGGCAAAATTGTGCTGTACATTTCCTCAAAATAATTTACTAAATGATTAATACAATTTTTGTGTAGTGCAAACTATAGCACGATTATATTCAAATTAATCACTATCGTATAAGAATTCCAGTAATGTAAATTATATTCTCCCTGGTCACTTCTGTAACATATTATAAACGAAAAACAAAAACTCGATATACAGTGGGGTATGCTATAACGAACGGATCCTACTACGAATATTCCTATAACGAACGGTTTTACCTATAAAATTGAGAATGCTATAACGAACGCAACTCCTACAACGAACGCGGATGAATACGGGACTATTTCGCCTGGCGCATGAATATTGTTGTACCGCGACCCACAACAAGAGCGTCAGGCGCCATCTTTGTCTCATTGTGTAGCCAGTGCACCACTGTTATTGTTGAAATTTCGTCTTTTGATGTGGAAATTCGCGTTATTTGTATAACTATTTTGTTATACAAGTATACAATTGTAACAATGAGTCGTCCAAAGCGAGTGAGAAAGCTAATAACCCTTGAAACTAAGAAAGAAATTGTAAAGAAACGTGAGAATGGAAGAAGCATTGCGAAACTTAGTGATGAATATGGGATGGCTAAATCGACTATATGTACGATTTTGAAGAATAAAGAGGAGTTAAAAACTGTGCAAGTGGCTAAGGGAATCTTTAGACTTAGCAAAGCAAAGTGTAATGTGATTGAAGAGATGGAAAATTTACTCTTAGTGTGGATAAAGGAGAAAGAAATGGCAGGTGGTAACATTAGTGAAGCTATAATTTGTGAGAAGGCTAAACAATTGTTTGAGGACCTTAAAGCCAAGACTCCCAGTGGAAGTGATAGTGATGTGCCAGTGTTTAGGGGTACCTGCATGCTGAATAACACTAAGGTAAGATAAAGTACCGTATTTTTTACATTTTCCACAGAATTTTTTCAGTGTTAAGTGGTTGTATTTGGGGGCCTGGAACGGATTAATCCTATAACGAACGAGGTTCTGGAACCAATTACGTTCGTTATAGCATACCCCACTGTAAAGGACATAAACAAATAAATACTTTACTAGACCTTTGGTGCCAACTGTCAAACATGTGTCACTGTCACCTCTCCCCCATCTTCCCAGTCTGGGTTGGGTGATTATTGGCTTACAGTTTTTATCCTATATAACATCACAGTTAGGAGAATATAATTTGCATTGCTGGAATCTTTGCAAGGCAGCAAATAATTTGATTACAGGTTGTATCTCTCTAGTCCGGCATTCTGTGGTCCGGAAACTCCCGTGGTCCTGAACGATTTTAGTTTGCCCAATAGGTAGATAGGCAGCTATTTTTTCATTTTTTCCTTTATTTTTTTCTTTACGTATCTGAATTATTATAATAATTACAGGAGTATTACATTTTCGTCCCTCAGGCCCCAATGTGGGTTAGTGACCTATGCCCGGGTGGGCTAATCCCCGCAAAAAAAACAAAAAACAACAAAGCTGTGGGAAATTAAGGTTTGTTTACATCCGGCAGTTCGGCTCTCTCTCTCTGTTCCTCTATACAGAGTACCCTTCAATATATATGAGCAGTAAATAAGTGTTGCTTTCATATTCTTATGTAGAGTAATGATGATGTGCTTTCACATGTGCACACTTACATACTCGCAGTCTCACTGTTTTTCTTTACCAATAATGGTTAGCTACGTATATTGTTCCATTTATTAACATTAAATAACATTACTTCAATCAACCATATTAATTTTTTTACATTAATTTTACTACAGCTACAACCAGAGTCTTATTTTTTTCAGTTTTATATGTAGAACCAGTCTGTCACTGGTTTTGTAAACATTAACGAAAACAGTGCCGTCTCGTCTCCTCATGTGTTTTAATATTCCACCTTTTATTAATGAATTTTATTGTTCATTTTGCACACACAAACATTAATTCAATAAAAGAAATTCAGAAACAATTAAAACATATATGAACAGTAAATAAGTGTTGCTTTCATATTCTTATGTAGAGTAATGACATTATGTTTTTCACAAGTGCGCTCTTACATATGCGCAGTCTCACTTTTTTTCTTAACCATTATGATGGTTTGTTACTTTTATTGTTCCATTTATTAACACTAAATAACATCACTTAAAACAACCATATTAATTTTTTACATTAATTTTACTACAGCTACAACCAGGGTCTTATTTTCTTCAGTTTTCTATGTAGAACCAGTCAGTCACTGGTTTTGTAATCAACGAAAACAATGCTGTCTCATTGCCTAGTGTGTTTTAATATTCTACGTATTATTATTGAATTGTATTGCTCATTTTGCACACATAAACATTAATTCAATCAAAAAGACATTCAGTAATAAACAATAATGAATCTTTTGTACATAAGAGAAATGACGCTGTTTACACGATTGTGCATGTCTGAACGTTGGCGGGCCGTTCAAACCCGTCGAAATTCGAGTTTCCGTCGTCAAAATTTTAAATTGTGTAGTGTTTTTTTTGTGTGTCCAAATATAAACCATCAAATTAAAAACTCGCAAAACTTGAGAAGCTACTGTACAATATTTAACCCTTCAATATGTCTTCAAGCGTAAGCACAAGTCACTATCTATCCAGGAAAAGGGTGAATTTGCATGGTCCGGCACCGGTCAGGTCCCGAGGTTGCCGGCTTAGAGAGGTACAAGCTGTATAAGTGTCATATATTTTGCACAAGAGATAAAAATTTTAGCCCTTTGTAATAAAATTAGTTAAAACAAAAATTTTTGTGTCTAATGCAAACTATATCATGTATATATTCAAACTAATCACTATCTTATAAGAATTCCAGCAATGTTAATTATATTCTCCCAGGTCAGTTCAGTGACATTTAATAAGAGAAAAACTTCGTCACTCTTAAGGACAGATAAATAAATAAGAACTAGACCTTCGCATCAACTGTCAAACATATCACCTCACCTCACCTCACCTCCCTCCCTCCCCCCATCTTCCCAGCCAGTAAACAGACCATTTCGTATCCCTTAATTTTAGCTGTGTTGATTTATGAGTGTTTCTTTTAACATAATACTACAAAACACAATGTTTTGTTTATTCTAGGAGATGGGCTGAGGTGCATCTGGGTAGACTGTCAGTCTTTTTAGTATTTTGTGTTTCTCTCAAGTACCAAACTAAATTATTCCATTGAAACAACACTTTGATTTAGTGCGAATTTGGTTTAAAGGCACCTCTCTAGGAACGTATCTCCGCTATATCGACGTTCTACTGTACTGTCATGCTGCTGAGAGACTGCTTTGGCCTGCCTCTACAATGACCACACATGGCTGACTTATGGTTTTTTAATGGAGAGGGTGCCCCCCTCCCCATTGTAATGACTGTCTGGTCCCATTGACTGTTCAGCACCTCCTGGTGGAATGCCCCATTCTCAAAGATCTTCGTTGTGAGCACCTCTCCCAGTGTCAGGGTGGAGACAGACCTTACTGTCTCTCTTTGGTGCTAGGGAAGGAGAGGGTAACGTGGGACGGGACATTCTCTCCTTTGCAGAGGAAGCCAGTCTTCTACACAAGCATTGAGTTTTATTTATTAATATTTAAATGGTGTTCATGAAAGTTCTATGTTATTTATTGTGTTTTTACCTTGTATTATTTTATTTTAGTCTTAAGCCTTAATTTTTATCCGGCGACATATGACCTAAGTTGATGTCTAGCATTTGATATGAAGATACCTTCTTAAAAACGTTATTTACTACCTCTTAGTGTTATATGATGATTCAGTTGGGCTACTTGTATTTAGACAAATGATTAATGAATAAACCAAGGTACAGTACAGTATATGCAAATGCATATTACCTGTACAGTACTGTACTTTACACTACAATATTACTTATTAAGTGATGATAAATACATTGCAATAGTATTTATTAAATGGTGATAAATACACTGCAATAGTATTTATTAAGTGATGATAAATACACAACTGTACTGTACTAATTTGCTAATTTTTGAATACAGACATTGTGGTAAGCCAATCAGTTGTTTGCTCTTTGTAAACAAATGATGCATAGTGTTCAGTGTGGGATTCTTTTTTCAGGAAAGGTGATTCTTTTAGGATAATATTTTATCAACCCGGCACCAAATGATCCTAAATTATATGAGAATTGTGGTAAAATTGCATAAAGAAGTGTTAAAGGAATCTTGTGGGAAAGAAGGGGTGGGACCCCCCACCCATGATACCCCCCTCCCCTCTGCCAGCTGCTCCCAGATAAACATTCGTCTTCCACATACAGTATACTCCTACACTTATTTGTTCTTATTTTTATCTTCATAGTGCTGTACAGTATACAGTTTTCTCTTTATTCATAAGACAAATTTTTTGCTTGCTCACATATAATACTTTATAGTAAATAACAATCATCTCAGTGACAACCAGACTTCTTGTCTGATTTTCAACCCAGAGAGTTCTGTTTCATATTTTTTTTATTGTTGATGTAATATTCTTTTAATATCCTTGTTATACACTTAAAGATCTTAGTTGTTGAAGTGCGGTAATAACATAACAACAACTGATTTTCTTTAGACAGTTCAGAAAGCAGTGTTATTCCCCCCAGTACATTTGCTTTTCTCAGACTTTCGCATTTTTCGGACTGGGTTTTGCCCCTATTAGTCCGATTTATCGAGGTTCTACTGTACTTGTGTTCCATTTCATTTTTGTGCCTCAGAAAATTTCCATACTAATGCATCTCAACTTATATACTGTACACAGTAATAGAAGCCAATAGGAAAAATGGTTTCATGTTACTGAATTTCACTTTGTGGAAATATTTTCAGGAACGTAACCCGGGTATGCCTGTATTTTATATTCATTTTGAGTTTCTCTATCAGACAGGTGTATCTTCATGCCATGGTTCGAGATGCTCATGGTCGTAAGATGAGCAAATCCCTTGGCAACGTAATCGACCCAATGGATGTGATAAATGGGATCACATTACAGGTATGTGTGTGTTTTTTAAGTTTTGTACATTGTATGAAGCACCATGGGTACCAACTCAGAAGATATGTGTACCTGTAATATGAATGGCTCTTCTGAATTTTTTTGTGAAAGGGCCACTTTGTGGTGGTCACTTAAAGCTTTCTAGTATGAAGGTCCTTAGGAACTAAATAAAATGAATGCCTCTTCAGAACTTTTTAGTCTGAAGGTTCTTAGGGAACTTTCCAGTATGAAGGCCCCTTTGGAACTTTAGTATGAAGAACATTAGGGACTTTCTGGTTTGGAGGCATTTAGGAACTTTCGAGAATGAAGGCCTTTATGAACTTTCTAGCATAATGGTCCTTAGAAACTGTATAGTATGAAGGTACTTAGGAATTTTCTGGTATGAAGGCCCTGAAGAGCTTTCTTGTATGGAGACTCCTTAGGAACTTTGTAGTATGAAGGACCATAGGAACTTTATAGTATGAAGACCCTAATGAACTTTCTAGTATGCAGTCCCTAAGGAACTTTCTAGTATGCAGGCCCTAAGGAACTTTCTAGTATGCAGGCCCTTTGGAACTTTCTAGTATGCAGGCCCTTTGGAACTTTCTAGTATGGAGGTCCTTAGGAACTTTCTAGTTTGAAGGCACTTAGGCACTTTCTAGTATGGAAGCCCTTAGGTACTTTCTAGTAAAGAGGCCCTTATGAACTTTCTAGTATGAAGTCCCTTCGGGACTTTCTAGTATAAAGGCCCTTAGGAATTTTCTGTTATAAAGGCCCCTTAGGAGCTTTCTAGTTTGGAAGGCCTTAGGTACTTTCTAGCAGGAAGGACCTTAGGTACTTACTAGTATAAAGGCCCTTAGGAACTTTCTAGTATGAAAGTTAGAAGGAACTTTTTAGTTTGGAGGTAATAAAAAACTTTCTAGTGTGGTAGGTCCTTATGAACTTTCTAGTATGAAGGACCTTTATGTACTTTCCAGTTTGGAGGTCCTTCAGAACTTTTTAGTATGAAGGCCCTGAAGTACTTTCTAGTCTGAAAGTCCTTAAGAACTTTCTGATGTCAAGGCTGCTTAGGAACTTTCTAGTACAGAGGCACTTAGGAACTTTCTGATATAAAGACCCTAAGGAATTTTCTGATATGAAGGCCCTTAGAAACTTTCTGATATGAAGGCCCTCAGTTATGTAGTGGCTCTTTTATTTTTTACCTGACCTGACTAGTCACGTCGCCCCGTTTCTCTTAAGCTCCTCTACGTGTGTGTTGGTGTGGGGATTAGTGGATGACATCATTTTGACCTGGCCTCATGTTTAATAAGGTCACCCTGTATATTTAAGCCTCTCTCTGTCCATGTAACCCAGTTGCCTCTGAAGATGTCTTGAATAAAGACAAAAGCTGAGGTGCTCCGTTGTTTCCCTTTCTCTTTGTGATTTTATCAAGATATATATATATGTTGCACTTCTCTAGTCCGGCAACCTCGGGACCTGACCGGTGCCGGACCATGGAAATTCACCCTTTTCCTGGATAGATAGTGACTTGGGTTGGAAGCACTAGCACCACTTTCTCTGCTTCATGGTTTCTTTGAAGACATATTGAAGGGTTAAATGTCGTACAGTAGCTTCTCAGATTTCGCGAGTTTTTAATTCGACGTTTTCTATTTGAATACACAAAAAACAAAACATTTAAAAATTTTGAGGGCGGAAACTCGAATTTCGACGGGTTTGAACAGCCCACCAACGTTCAGACGACGGGCACAATCTGTAAGCAGCATCATTTCTCTTATGTACGAAAGATTCATTATTGTTTATTACTGAAATTCATTAATAATACGTAGAATATTAAAACACGAGGAAATGAGACAGCATTGTTTTCATTGATTACAAAACCAGTGACTGACTGGTTCTACATATAAAACTGAAGAAAATAAGACCTTGGTTGTAGCTGTAGTAAAATTAATATGGTTGTTTTAAGTAATGTTATTTAATGTTAATAAATGGAACAATAGAAGTAGCGAACGATAATGGTAAAGAAAAAAGAGAGATCGCGTATGTAAGTGCACATGCGCACACGTGAAAACATATCGTCATTACTTTACATAAGAATATGAAAGCAACACTTATTTACTGTTCATATATATTTTAATTAATGTTTCTGAATTTGTTTTTATTGAATTAATGTTTGTGTGTGCAAAATTAACAGTACAATTTATTAATAATACATGGAATATTAAAACACACGAGAGACGAGACGGCTGCTGGCATTGTTTTTGTTAAAGCTTACAAAACCAGTGACTGATTGGTTCTACATATAAAGCTGAAGAAAATAAGACCCTAATTGTAGCTGTAGTAGAATTAATGTAAAAAAATTAATATGGTTGTTTGAAGTACCTGTAATGTTATTTAATGTTAATAAATGGAACAATATAAGTAGCTAACCGTTAATGGTAAAAAAAAAGTGAGATTGCGCTTTTGTAAGTGCACACATGTGAAAACATATCGTCATTACTCTACATAAGAATATGAAAGCAACACTTTTTTACTGCTCATATATATTGAAGGGTACTCTGTATAGAGGAACAGAGAGAGAGAGCCGAACTGCCGGATGTAAACAAACCTTAATTTCCCGCGGCTTTGTTGTTGTTTTTTTCGGGGATTAGCCCACCCGGGCATAGGTCACTGACCCACATTGGGGCCTGAGGGGCAAAAATTTAATATTCCTGTAATAATAATAATAATTCAGATAAAAAAAAAACAAAGCTGCTTATCAACCTATTGGACAAACTAAAATCGTTCCGGACCACGGGAGTTTCCGGACCACAGAATGCCGGACTAGAGAGGTACATCCTGTGTGTGTGTGTGTGTGTGTGTGTATATATATATATATATATATATATATATATATATATATATATATATATATATATATATATATATATATATATATATATATATATATATATATATATATATTCTTAAAGTTTTAAAGACAGGTGCAAAAATTGGCAAATTTTATGTGATTAGTTAAGGAATTCTTGAGGGGAACAAGTATGCATTCAGTTTGAGAAGTCATTCATTGACATTAATGTTATTACGTTATTACTGCACATCATCATTTTTGGTCTTTAAATGTGTAACAAGACTGTTCATTACACTGGTCAATCTACAATTAAAAATTATGAGAGATAGAATCATAGAAGTCTATATGTCTGTGTTACAATAAGTAGCTTATTGCAGTACAGGGGTGTATAATAGCAAGCATTTTCCTTATATAGGCTAGCATTTAGTTCATCAATGTAGGCATTATGGTAATATGTATAGTAAGAACATCACACCTCTTTCTGTTTCCCCTGAAGTCTTAGTCCATGTCCTGAGTCAAGTTAAATTTCATGACTATCAACAGTTGTAGAGAAGCTTCTTAATGGGGCTTCATAGTGTTTGGACTTCCAAATTGTTATTGTCTAAGATCTTTTGAACTGACATAAGGAAATAGTGATATTTTTTTCTTTGTATAGTAACCTTTTGAACCATTTACTCCAGGATCTAAACAAACAGCTTGATGAAAATAGCAATTTGGATCCTCGTGAAATAGCAAAGGCAAAGGAGGGTCAGAAACATGACTACCCTCAAGGCATTCCTGAGTGTGGCACTGATGCCCTGCGATTTGCCCTCTGTGCATACACAGCTCAAGGTAAGTACAATACAGTAATATCTCCATTAGCCAGAATCCCTCAAACCCGGAAATCTCCGATAGCCGGAATTGAAATTTGCTCAAAAAATCATTCCCAAAGCTGGAATTATCCAAATATTTCCGGCTGTGGGAAAAAATTTTCCATGGTTGAAAATCGAGAGTATTTTCTGAAAAGTCTTGAATATAGACGATAGCTATTTTGGGGGCACCTGAACAAACTCAGTGTCAGGTGGAGGTAGGGTAGGGAATTAGTGGTCTCATATTACTGACCTGATGATGAAATGTCAGGTCACCCTTTCTTGGGTGGGGGATTAGCAAATCTCATGACCTGAAGATGTCTTGAATAAACATGAAACCTAAGGTATATTTAGGGGAGATTGTGCTAAGTATAAGTATAAATGAGCTAAGTTGTATCCCTTCAATTATATTGTCCTAACTTTAGTCTGAGGTATTATTTATTACTAAATGTTAAAATCTAGTGTTTTCACCCAAACATTTCTTAGAGAGGTACGAGCTAGTGAGCTGGGAAGAGGGGGGGGAGGGAGTTGAGTCCATTATTTGAATGGACATTAACTTCACGACTGTATTTCTCTATTTCTCTTAAGTATTAATTGTGTGCATGTACCATCATAAAATTAAGATGTTATTTTTACTAGAACATAGGTATTGTGTCGGAAAAAGTGGAGTTTGGGGGTCAGCCAGTCTCTATTTCTTTTAATCCCATATGTTATGTTGTTCACTTTACGCGTTTCTCACTTTCCGCGGTACCCTGTGGGTTGAATTAAACGCGTAAAGTGATCCTTCCCATACTGGCCAGATATTATGTGTTAAAAGAATATCCTTCCTTAGGCTTTAGTAAGCATTTGCCTTTAGGTGTAATGTTAACCTACATCTATTGAGGATAAAATCTTTCACCTACAAATTGACAATAACACTGTAATCAGACATATCTGGTTGCCTCAACAATTGCAACCCCAGTTGCAATTTCAAATTCTGTGGCATTACTAAGAGTAACGAAGTCTCTGATGCACTCTAAGATTAAGAGAGAAAACGGAGGACTCACGCGTCCTGACGTGAGAGAAAACGGACTCGTATGATGGGGGACCAAATAAAAAAGCATAGCTACATGTTTTGTGGACTACAGTATTAAGCGTACCCTTTTCATCACTTTGTAATAAATCTAGCCATGCCTATGTGTGCTTATGATATTTACCATAACATTATATATATATATATATATTTAGTGGGTCTAAATGGTCGTAAAATGGGAAATTTGGGGTTGGGTCTTGGGTGCCTAGAACCAATTAGAATAAATCCCATAGGTTCTGTACTTTCGTTATCGGTGGGGTCCCAATTAGGCGCGATAACCAAGGGATGACTGTACAGTAGTACCCCGATTTACGCGGTCAATTGAACCCACAGGGTACCGTGGAAAGTGAAAACCACGTAAAGTGAACAACAGAACATATGGGATTAATTCCAAATGAGACTGGCCCGACCCCCAAACTCCAATTTTTCCAACACAATACCTATGTTGTAGTAAAAATAACATCTAAATTTTATGATGGTATTCCCACACAATTAGTATTTAAGAGAAATACAGTCGCCAGGTTAATGTCCATTCAAATAATGGACTCAAATCATCGCTCACTGTTCCTCTCTGAAAGCAGTTGGGTGAAACACTGAATTTTTAACGTTTATTAATAAACAATAATACCTCAGACTAAAGGATTAGGATAATATAATTGACATTTCTGGATTCCTTGCAGGTCAGGGAATATTTTGAATGTAAACTTCATATATTTTGCACAAAAGATAAAATACTTGCTTTGTGTAAACCAAATTATTACATTAGATCAAAAATTTGTATGTCTAATGCAAAATCCATGATGTTTATATTCAAAATGATCATCATTTTGTAAGAATTCCAGCAATGTAAATTATATTCTGGTCCAGTAATTTGTATGACTTTTATGAGCTAAAACAAATATCTTCAGTTAATAAAAAAAAAATATTCTTCACGACACTCTCTGTCAATCAAAGTACCCCAACTTGCCTCCCCCCCCTCTTCCAACTGCGCCAGATGGTTGGTCGGTCCCAACCCTTCCCCCCCACCCCCCACCAACCCTCCCTACCAGAGAAATGTTGGGTGAAAAAACTAGATTTTAACTTTTAGTAATAAATAATACCTCAGACTAAAGTTAGGATAATATAATTGACATTTCTGGATTCCTTGCAGGTCAGGGAATATTTTGAATGTAAACTTCATATATTTTGCTCAAAAGATAAAATATTTGCTTTGTGTAAACCAAATTATTACATTAGATCTAAAATTTGTATGTCTAATGCAAAATCCATGATGTTTATATTCAAAATGATCGTCATATTGTAAGAATTCCAGCTATGTAAATTATATTCTGGCCGGGTAATTTGTATGAATTTTATGAGCTAAATAAAAAAAAAAAATATTCTTCACGCGTATATGAGTAGATGCACCGCAGAAAGTGAAAGTCCGGTTCTCGCGAGGTACCGCATAAATGAGAAATCGCAGAAAGTGAAACCTTGTAAAGCGGGGTAATACTGTACTGTACAGATAGACCCCGACTTACGACGGGGTTAGGGACCCAAATCCAGGTCGTAAGTCCGACATAGATAAAAAAAAAAAAATTTATTTATTTATTTATTTATTTTATTTTTTTTAAATAAATAATCTACAATGAAATACAGTACAGTAAAAGTAATGAATAATGAGGAATGGATACAGTACAGTGAAAGTAATAAATAATAAGGAATGGTTACAGTGTGACTGAGCACTTACCTTTAATGTAGTCAGCTGAATGCACATGGGGCCCCCATAATTTTCTAATTATACATGGATACTGCATTATACTGGAAACGTTTCGGTATAGAAAATGGGTGTCATTTGAAGAAAATTTTTTTTTTTTTTTTTTCTCTATATCTGAGGCGGTCGTAAGTCGTAGCAGTCGTAAGTCGGGGTCTGTCTGTATATACTTGTGACACTGGCCAGTTGCTTCTGGTGTTATGGTACAGGGGTACCAAGTGACAGCACTAGGATCCCGCTTCCTCTGTCAAGGAACAAACAATTAAAATTTAAATTGAAAAAAAAATTCAAATAATGGGACGCAGCGAACCTAAATGGCCCTAGAGCGGGCACAGTCACGTATGCATCGCGTATTCTTATAGATTGTGCTGCCAGACATACGTTATCTAGTGAATTTAGTCAATATTGTACAGTAACAATGGACCTAAGTGCAAACCTTTATTGTACATGTACTGAATGATTACGGTACTAAAATTGTTATGTCTATTGCAAATATAGCTTGTTTATACAGGTATTCAAATAAATTACTATCTTCCAAGAATCCAAGCTATGTAAGTTATATTCACCCAGGTCGTTTGGGTGGCAAATTATGAGAAGAGCTTAGTCACTCTTAAGTAATGATAAATAAACAACCAGGCCTTTCATGCCAACTGTCAAATCTTATCTCAGATAAATATTGACACTCTGTCACCTCACCTCACACTCGACTGGCTACCTCCCTCCCTGTGTTCCCACAAAAAATATTGGTGATTTCTTTATGTTTATTTTATATAATATCTCAGACTAAAGTTAGGATAATATAATTTACATTGCTGAAATCCTTGCAAGACAGAGATTAATTTAAATATAAGCGTCATATTTTTTGCTCAAGATATAAAAAATGTATTACATTAGTGTACAATACTGTAGTACATTTTATAAAAAGTTTTTCAACTGTATTATTGGGTAGATTTACATAAATTTCTTCATTTATTTTCATCCATTTACATGCACACACCATACTAAAAGAAACGTAAAAGAAATAAATGACCTTAGTGCAAAGCTGGAGTGCACATGTACTAATTTGATTACAGTACTAAAATTGTTATGTCTAGTGCGAATTACAACATGTTTATATTCAAATAAATCAGTATCTGAAAGAATCCCAGCAATATTAATTATATTCTCCTAGGTCATATCACTGGCATTTTAAAATGAGAGAAGCTTAGTAGGACTGTTAAATAAACACACAGAGACCTTCGGCTCAAACTGTCAAACATATCACCTCAACCCCCCCCACCCCCTACCACCCCCCTGCTGGCTGGCTCCATCCCTCTCCCCCAGCCAGGGTTTTAGGCTTACAGTTTTTATCTTTTATAATATCTCAGACTAAAGTTAGGAGATTATAATTTGCATTGCTGGAATCTTTGCAAGACAGCCAATAATTTGAATATAAACTTCATATATTTTGCTCAAGAGATAAGAATTGTTGTACATTAGTGTACAGTACTGTAGCACATTTTATAAAAAAGTTTTTCAGCTGTATTTTTGGGTAAATTTACATAGATTTCTTCATTTATTTTCATCCATTTACATGCACACACCATACTAAAAGAAACGTAATAGAAATAAATGACCTTAGTGCAAAGCTGGAGTGCACATGTACTAATTTGATTACGGTACTAAAATTGTTTTGTCTAGTACAAATTATAGCATGTTTATATTCAAATTAATCAGTATGTTACAAGAATCCCAGCATGTTAATTATGTTCACCCAGGTCATTTCACTGGCTTTTTATAAGAGAGAAGCTTAGTCACTTAAGAACTGATAAATATACACGCGTTAGACCTGGGCCTGTGCCAACTGTCAAACGTACTACCTCCCCTCCCCCCACGCCTACTCGCTCGCTCCCACCCTCTCTCTCCCCCATCTGCCCGGCGTTGCTGGAATCCTTGTAAAACAGTGAATAATTTTAATATAAACGTCATGTATTTTGCACAAGAGATAAAAATTAATCACCTGTATCACATTACAGTAGTGATTTAAGAGTAAAAGTGTATATGTACGTATATAGTATTCCACATACACGTAAGTATAAATACAAAGTTTATGTGATGATCGGACAACGTCCATTTCAGTTAACGTCACGTTTCCAAAAACGTATCTAAGACATTAACCGGTGCATGACTATATATATATAACCTGTTCTGTACTTTCTACTTTAGTTTGTACTCACCCCGAAGATGTGAATTACACCTAAACGCTGGGAACTTTTTCCTGTGCATCAGCATATCTATGGATCACACGCACATATAGAGTTTTATTTGTATATATATATATATATATATATATATATATATATATATATATATATATATATATATATATATATTAATCTCACTTAACGCGTCAATTGAACCCAGAGGGTCCTGCGTTATGAACAACAGAACATATGATTAATTCCAATAGAAACCGCCCACAACCCACCTCTCTTTTGAAGACACATAACTATGTTGTAGTAAAATAACATCTTAATTTTATGATGGTACATGCACAATTAATACTTAAGAGAAATAGAGAAATACAGTCGCTAGTTAATGTCCATTCAAATAATGGACTCAACTCCTCCCCCTCTCACACTACACTGCCGGCTCTTCCTCTGAGAAATTTGGGGAAACCACTAAATTTTAATAAATAATACCTCAAACTAAAAGTTAGATACATTGACATTGCTGGATCTTGTAAGACTAGGAATATTTTGATAAATGTCATATATTTTGCACAAAGATAACATAGTTACTCAGAAAAAATTTTATCTAAAATTTGTATGTCTAATGCAAAATATATGTTTATATTCAAAATGATTACCAAATTATAAGAATTCCAGCAATGTAAATTATATTCTGGCCGGGTAATTTGTATGAATTTATGAGCTAAAACAAATATCTTCAGTTAATAAAAAAAATAAAAATCTTCACAACTATCTGTCAATCAAAGTACCCCACCTTGCCTCTTCCAACCGAGGTCAGTCCCAACCTCCCCCACCCCCACCAATCATCTCCTTCAAGAGAAGAGGGTAAAAATTTAGCTTTTAACATTTTGTATTAAATAATACCTCAGATTAAGTTAGGATAATATAATTGACATTGCTGGATTCCTTTAGACTAGGAAATATTTTGATAAATGTCATATATTTTGCACAAAAGATAACAGTTACTCAGAAATTTTTTATCTAAAATTTGTATGTTTAATGCAAAATATATGATGTTTATATTCAAATGATCATCAAATTATAAGAATTCCAGCAATGTAAATTATATTCTGACCGGTAATTTGTATGAATTTTATGAGCTAAAACAAATATCTTCAGTTAATAAAAAAAAATATTCTTCACGGGTAACAGATGGTTGGTCGGTCGGTCTGTCCCTCCCTCCCCCACCCCCCACCAACCGTCCCAAGGAGATGTGTGGGAAAACCAGAATACTTAACTTTTTGTAATAAATAATACCTCAAACTAAAGTTAGGATAATATAATTGACATTGCTGGATTCCTTGTAAGACCAGGAATATATTTGAATAAATGTCATATATTTTACAAAAGATAACATAGTTACCAGAGAAAAATTTTATCTAAAATTTGTATGTCTAATGCAAAATATATGATGTTTATATTCAAAATGATCACCAAATTATAAGAATTCCAGCAATGTAAATTATATTCTGGCCGGGTAATTTGTATGAATTTTATGAGCTAAAACAGGCAGTCAGGCAGGGTGGCGGGTGGCTCAATCTAAAATGATGCTCAGACACTCACCGTGTATATGGAAAAAATCTGTTAAGTGAAAGTTTCTGGCGAGGCACTGCCAGATATGATAAAACAAGTAGGGCGGGGTAATATATATATATATATATATATATATATATATATATATATATATATATATATACACATATATATACATATATATACATACGCCGGTTAACGTCCTAGGTACGTTCTTGGAAACGTGACGTTAACCGAAATGAAAGTTGTCCGAAATTACATAAACCTATGGGATTTATTCTAATGGGGGTTCCAGGCACCCAACCCCAAGTTTCCCATTTTACGATCATTTAGACCCACCAAATATATATATAATGTTATGGTAAATATCATAAACACACATAGGCATGACGAGGTTTATTACAAAGTGATGAAAAGGATACTGTATAGTGGGTAGTCCACAAAACATGTGCTAGCCATGTCTCTTTATTTGAGTGCCCCGTCATAGGAGTCCGTTTTCTCTCACTTCAAGGCCGCCTGAGTCGTCCGTTTTCTCTTAATCTTAAGAGTGCACCAGGGACTACTGTATTATTTTTTAGTGGTGACACAGAATTTTATATTGCAACTGGGGTTGCAATTGTTGAGGCAACTTAGATATGTCTGATTACATTTGGAATATTCAAGATCCATTGTGAGTGATGTTTAAAGCTTCACCTGTCTTTATGGTTGGTAAAACTTGTCAAGTCTGTCAGTCTGAGTGGCATGTGTGAGGCCTTGTGTTTGTACAACCGCTAAATATATAAATATATAATGTTTTTGTAATTATCAGAAACACACATAGGCATGACTAGGTTTATTACAAAGTGATGAAAATTATACTATCAGTACTGTACAGTGGGTAGTCCACAAAACTTGTAGCCATGTCTCTTTATTTGAGTGCCCCGTCATAGGAGTCCGTTTTCTCTCACTTCCGGACTCCTGAGTCGTCCGTTTTCTCCTAATCTTAGAGTGCAGTGCACCAGAGACTTCGTTATTCCTTAGTAATGACAGAATTTGAAAATGCAACCCCAATTTCAACTGGGGTTGCAATTGTTGAGGCAACTAGATATGTCAGATTACAGCAAATGTGTTATTGTCAATTTGTAGGTGAAAGATTTTATCCTTAATAAATGTAGGTTAACATTTCACCTGGAGGTGAAAGATTTTATCCTTAATAAATGTAGGTTAACATTTCACCTGGAGGCAAATGCCTAAGGAAGGAAGGATATTCCTTTAACCCATAATATCTGGCCAGTTTGGGGAGGATCATCGTGTCTCATCAGGGTGTCGTGGAGTGGTGGTCCAGCAGGCGTCACGGAAGTTTTTTTTTGGGGGGGGGGGCACGGATGTATATGCGAACGGACGTTGTTCGGTTGGACGTTAACAGGCGCATGACTGTGTATATATATATATATATATATATATATATATATATATATATATATATATATATATATATATATATATATATATATATATATATATATATATATATATATATATATATATATATATATATAAATCCACGACCTCACCAGCCAGGACTCGATCCCTCGACCTACTGCGTGGGCCAGGGAACGTTACTGACCATGCCACAAGAGCACTAAAAGCAGTTCTAGACTATGTTTTATTTCACACAAAGCCTGTTCATCGAGCTGATGGTGCCGTGATTTGGTAAAATGCTACTGACATCCACATAAGCAGTCACCTCAGGTTGCCTGATTACCTCCAGGATGTCGTCGTTGGTGGTCTCGGAGAAGCCTGCAGCTCTAACACTCCTGGAATTTTAAGGTCATGCTGTATAATTTGCAAAATGTGCCTTGTCTTGCAACTGAAACCTATGATAAAATCCTATCTACTTCTCATTGTGTATGCAGTATCTACATGGTATATTGGCCATATGTTAACCAATTGTTCTTCTTCCAGGCCGGGATATCAACCTCGATGTATTGCGGGTCAATGGATACAGAAACTTCTGCAATAAGCTGTGGAATGCTACAAAATTTGCCATGATGAATATTGGCAAGGATTTCAAGCCTCATGAATCACTCAACTGTTTACAGTCAATGGTTAGTGTCCTTATAGGTGATGCAAATTTTTTCTGCTTCATTTTCAATCCTACATAATTTAGGATTATGATTTAAATTATTCAATAATAATAATTATGTTTGCTGCGTGAGTTTATATACCCATTGTAATACAGTATTATGATAATTATTAAACCATCATAGTTATTACATTATGTAGTAGAAGATTATGTTTTACCAGTATTTTGGAAAATTTATGCTTAAGCTGTTTACAAATTTATGAAAAGAAGGGTCTTTTAAATTTCCTTTATTCAGATTTCTTGCATTATAATCTACATTGGTCTGGTAGACCATGTACTGTACTTCAAAACTGACTGGTATTACTCACTAGGTGAAAACTGCAAGACAGAAGTGCAAGGCTCAGGCCATTGCACCTCCCAGCTCATCCAACAACATAAAGTACAGTGACCATTGCTCATCCAGACTCTCTGAGCTGAATGAAAAATTTGAAAATTTTAGCTATATTAATGGTTTCATGCCCACACAAGATGACATTAGTATCATACAAAGATTAGAGGAAGTTGGGTCATCAGTGTCACAGTATCCCCACGTATTGCGGTGGTACTGCCACATGGCCAGCTTCTCACAAGCAGAGAGAGATTCATTCACGAAGGCTAGTGGCACTCCTCTGGTTTCCACCATTGAGTGCGGAGAGGTAAGGCATGGCAAGTCACTTACTGCACACCTTTACATTGCTTCTGTATCTCCCTTAATTTTTTTTTTTTTTTTTTGTATGTATTATCTAGGAATATTTTTTTTTTTTTGGATGTCTGGCATGTGAATCAATTGATTTTATAGTACAGTATACTCTCAATTTAATGGAATCCTATATAATGAACTCTCAATTTAGCGTAAGGAATTTTTTTCCATTATTTTTCGCTCAATTTAGTGAACTAGTTTGCTAAATTGAGATTAATGATATAAAAATCACCGTATAAGATTCAGCCCCCCATTTTAGCAAGGAGTATTTAGGAAACTATTACCAGTAACATATAAAACCACATTGGAAAAGGGAAACACTGGAGCACCTTAGCTTTCGTCTTTATTCAAGACATCTACAGAGGCAACTGAATATACAGGCTCTGAGAGAAGCTTATGTACAATGAGTGACCTTACATAACATCAGGTCAGGCCAGTAACATGGGATCCACTAATCCTTTCATCACCTCCACCACAAACGAAAGAGCTTATAAAAAAATGGGTAAAAAACATGAGACCCACTAATCATCAACCAGGCATTAACCTCAAATGCTTTCAAAGCATTTTTAACCTTAGGCCAGTTATTATTCATTAGTTAATACCCCAACACTACAACTTCACACACACAACATCTACAGCTTAAAGTATTGTGTGAGACACTGAGTTGGAGGGAGGCGGGGGGCTGGGAAGGAGGGAGGGATTCAGGAGGCAGGGTGGGAGTGGAGGGAACAGGGAGGGAGAAGGAAAGCTGGATGTTTTATCGTTGATAATATAAAATATTAACCACTATAAAAAAATATTATATTTAATTTGACATCAACATTACATACACCCAGACCTCTCCATTGAAAGGAGGCTGGGTAGGCTTACACATGTCCTGTGCACAATATATATATATGATGGGCTCAAAGACCAAAAACTAACCACAATGCTATGAGGTTGTTTGGAAAATAACGATAAAGCAAAATTTTGCTATAGGTTAGGTTAAGTTGTATCTATTGGGCAAAACCCAAGATGCAAAATTTTACTTTCTGGTTCTTTTGAAAACATCCACAATGCATTGTGGTCGTTTTCAGTCTTTGAGCCCAACATATACACAGTGATATACCCATTAGCCGGAACAATTGGTGCAGAGAGCTTCCGGGAATGAGAGAATTCCGAGTACAGTGGTCCCTCGGTTAACGAGCGCCTCGGTTAACGAGATTTCGGTTAACGAGTTACCTCCCATAAGATTCTTAACTTCGGTTAATGAGCAATCCCTCGATTAACGAGTTTCTTACGAGCTGACCTCAGCATGTTTTCGCTTGCACTTGGCGGTCAACCAGCTGTCGTATTAGTCCGCCAATACAGTAATCTGTTCTAGGGCTTAAATTCCTTACTATTTTACTAAATATCAAGATGTTTATACTATTCAATAATTTTAAAAGTTTAATATAAAATTTTTTAGTCATTTTAACAATAATTGAACATAACTGAAGGTAAGGTCACTAGTTTCTAGCGCGCCATCCAGCCTGTTAACACACCAAACAAGCGTTAGTCTCTCTCTGTTTTCAGTGGAGGTAACATCTTGCTTGAGACTCTGTTCAACTAAACGTTTTTCTTCTGTGTTTGCAAGCAAATTATTGGTCATTTTGAAATTTATTTTACATATTGACAATATATAGCGCAGTGCATTGTTATTTTAAAGAAAATATTCTTTATTTACAGCTAGTTTAAACTTATTAGATCACGTGTTGACATTGTTTGAATCCAGCATGGGGCCTAAGAGATCAAGAAAAGCGATTTCACTCCAAACCAAGCAAGAAAATATTAAGATACATGAAGAAGGTGCCTATTAGAACATATGCACTATGCAAAGAATATGGCATGTTGACATCAACTGTGCCGACAATTCTTGCACAGAAAGACATATTTAAAGAAGTGAAAGAGAGAGACAAATCTACCAGAGTGTTTAAAAGTAGATCCCTAATTTCAGAAACTGAGAGGTTACTTTTCATCTGGATTAAGGAAAAGCAGATAAGAGGATTCAGTTTCTACTGAATTCATTTGTGAAAGAGCCAGGGAGATTTACGAACATTTAAAGACAATAAACCTGGTTCTTCAGGCACAGAATTTGAAGATTATCGGGCCAGCAAAGGCCGGTTCGAAAAATTTAAGAAAAGAAGTAACATTTTAAGTGTTGTTAGGCATGGTGAAGCTGCTAGTGCTGATAAGGAAGGGGCAGCAAAGTTGTTAGTGGAATTTAAAGAACTGATGGAAGAAGAAAATTATCTTCCACAGCAAGTGTTCAATGTGGACGAAACTGGGCTGTTCTGGAAAAAGATGCCCAAAAGAACATTCATCACTAGAGATGAAGCCTCTTTACCTGGGCATAAACCCATGAAAGACCGTCTCACTCTATTGCTTGGTGCCAATGCTTCAGGGGATTTCCGACTGAAGCCTATGCTTGTCTACCACTCTGAAAACCCCAGGGTGTTCAAGCAACAGAAAGTGGTAAGAACAAAGCTTGGAGTTTATTGGAAGTCCAACCGTAAGACATGGGTGACAAGACAGCTCTTTAATGAATGGGATGTTGAGGTGTTTTACCCTTCTGTCAAGAGCTACCTAACCACCAATAAACTCCCTTTAAAGGCTCTTCTCCTCATGGATAATGCTCCTGGTCATGACCCTGAACTTGCCAGAACTTTGGAGTATCAATTTGACTTTTTGAAAGTGTTGTCTTTGCCTACATCAATCATACAGCCAATGGACGAGAATGTGATCAGCAACTTCAAGAAGTTGTACATGAAGAAAATGTTTAGGAGGTGTTATCAGGCAACTTCCAATGATCCTGAACTAACACTGAAACAGTTCTGGAAGACACAATTCAACATCCTGGAGGCTGTAAAATTGATTGTGTCATCATGGCAAGAAGTCTCCACTAGATCCCTCAATTCTTCATGGAAAGCACTGTGGCCATCAGTAGTCCATGATTTTGAGAGATTTCAGGATGACACAGAGTTGGACCAGGAGATTGTGTCCATTGGTCAGTCATTGGGCCTTGAAGTGGAGGAGGAGGATGTGGAAGAGCTTGTGATGTCTCATGAGGAGGAACTTACTCCTGATGACTTGAAGCAACTGGATGAGATGTTAGAGGCTGACAGTGGTGAGGAGGAAATGGAAAGTGATGACCATATGTCAACTTCAGAGTTGAAAGATGTGATTTACCACTGGGAGAAGTTCAGGGAACTGGCTTCAAAGCACCCAGATGTGGAAAAATCTGAACTAACTTTGTGTCATGTTGAGGACACAATGGTCTCCTTCTTTAAACATAAGTTAACGATGAGGAGGAGAGATGCCCCACAGACCACAGTTGACACTTTCTTCAGTAAAAGGCAGAGGGAACAAGATGCTATCCCTCAGCCTTCCACTTCAAGAAGGAGAGATGTTCATGGTGGAGAATCTGTCAGTCCAGAGGTTCCTGACATTTTCATGGAAGGTGACTCACCTTCCAAGAAGCAGTAAAATGCCTCTCCTCCACCTCCACTTCCTTGTTTTCTCCCTTCTCCTCCTCCACCTCCCACTTCAAATTCACATCAGCATCATCATCCAGGAGCCTTCTACATACACACCTCAAAGTTAGTGTAATTTTCTACCTTTTTTTGTTGAATTTAGGCAATTTTCGGTGAGCTGGAACCAATTACCCAAAAACCCATTGAAACAATGGTTTTGGTTAACGAGCAACCTGCTGGAAAGGATTGTGCTCGTTAACAGAGGGACCACTGTAATAAGACAACTCTCTCAAAGCCGGAAAAATATCCCTCATCCCCAGAATTTTCCGGGTAATGGAAAATATTCTCAGAATTTCCAGAAAATGCACCTGATTTATATCTCTCAAACCCAGAAAAAACTCCCCGGAATTTTCCGGGTATTGGAAAAAATTGGCTCGGAATTTTCCAGAAGATGTGCTCCTCAAAAATTCTGGCTTTGGAAACGATTTTCCGTGAAATTTTCAAAATTTCAATTCTGGCTTTCAGCGAGTTTCGGGTTTGAGGGATTCCGGCTAACGGAGATATTACTGTAAACAGTATACAGCTACTCCCCGACTTACGACAGGGTTAAGAACCCAAATCCAGGTCGTAGGTCGAAATGGTCGTAAGTTGGAAATGCAAAAAATATTACAGTACATATAAAATCTAAAATGAAATACAATACTGGACAGTAAAAGTAATCAATAATGAAGAATGGATTCAGTGTTACTGTGCACTTACCTTTAATGTAGTCAGCTGAATGCACACGGGGCCCCCATAATTTTCTATTTACAGGTATACATGGAGACTACAGTAATACCCCGATTTACGCGGTCAATTGAACCCACGGAGTAGCGCGTAAAACGAGAAACGCGTAAATGGAATAACAGAACATATGGGATTAATTGAAATAGAGACTGGGCCGACCCCCAAACTCCACTTTTTCAGACACAATACCTACGTTGTAGTAAAAAGAGTATCTTAACTTTATGATGGTATGCACACACACATAATACAGAAGAGAAATATTTATAAGAGAATAATATACTGTACCAGGTAAAAGAAAAATCAAGGTTTAACACTTACGTCAGGTTAGCTTAGGTTAGAAAAAATTAAGGTTTAACACTTACGTAAGGTTAGGTTAGGAAAAATCAAGGTTAGGTTTAACACTTAGTAGAAGTAGTTAGTAGAAGAAATGGGTCGGCTTACGGGAATGGCGGCTGGTTCCGAGGCAGAGGGCAGACTACTGGCCCTCAAGTGAGTCACCATCACTGTCCTCCACATTTGTCACGGCGTCCCTGACAAATCCTCAAAGTCCATGGCTTCACTGGCTTGGGCTGGCTGTGGTGGATTGCGGGCGAGGAACTCGGTAATGTTTTGTTGACGGCTAGTGTTGATGTTGTCGTGATATACCATGATGTACGGCTCCATAGTCTGCAACAGCTGGGTAGTGAAGATTTCATAGCGGTTATCGTTAGGGTCGTTGGAAAGGATGAGCTTCAGTTTCTCTGCACACTCGATGGCATCCTTAACATTACCATGCGTTAACTTGTGTTCTTCTCGGGTTGACGCACCACCTGCCTCTTCACTGACGTCATCGTCTTCTAACATCTCGTCGGCAGTCACCTCAGGATCCTTTATCACCTCCAGGATGTCTTCGTTGGTGGTCTCGGAGAAGCCTGCAGCTGTAACACTCTGAGCAGCTTCTCTTGCAATGTCCACTGCCACTGCAACAGACTGAACCTCACCAGTCACAGGTTGACTCTGCCTCCCACCTGGGATACCTTGCAACACAGGCCTCCATGCGTGACGAACCTTTGCTACAGACAGCTGATCCCATGCCTCCACCAAGAAGTCCACAGCTTTCTTGACGAGAACTTCTTGATCTGCCAACTGTAGTGCCTCGTCGCTCTTACTATCGGTGTCACCCAGGTTACGCAACTCATCCTTGGTGTTGGTACAGTCGTTCAGGAGCTTAAACTTCTTTGCAGAGTATGCAGATTAATTCTTGATTTCTTGGTCCATGGGCTGGATTAATGACGTAGTGTTGGGAGGAAGGAAGACCACTTTTACGTTGGGGTGACGATCCATCAGTAGAGGCAAGTGTCCTGGTGCGTTGTCAAGGAGCAACAAAATGTTGAATGGAACATTCTGTTGCTCGCAGAATTTCTTCACTTCGGGAACAAAACAGTCGTCAAACCAGGAGAGGGACAGTGTAGAGAACATCCACGCCTTACGTCCGGTTAGCCAGTGGACATTTAGTTTGGTGATGTCCACGTTCTTGTAGGCGTGCGGCTTTCGGGCTGTGTGGATCACCGATAACTTGAGTTTACAGGAACTGAAGGCATTGGTGGTAAACAGGACGGTGATGCGCTCCTTTTGCAACTTCCGGCCCCGACACTTGCTGGCAGACTGGACAACGAAGGTCTTGGAAGGTAGCTTTTTCCAAAACAGACCGGATTCGTCCATGCTGAACACCTGGTCGTCGATGTACTGTCCTTCCTCCATAACCTCATGTAAGAACGGAGGAAAATCACTAGCCACAACACGGTCAGCACTCGCTCCTTCACCACCAATGTTAATGTTGGTGATCTAGTTCCTCTTCTTAAACCTTTGCAGCCACCCAGAGGAAGCTTTGAAGGGTTTGGGCTCTGCAAATCCCATCTTACGTGCCACTGCTGTGTACAGTTCACGTGCGTACTCTTGAACTGACCGCGTGTCAACCGCCATGTTCCGTCTTGCATGACGAATCAAGTAACACACAAGTCTATTTTCTGTGTTGAGAAGCACTTTGTTCTGGCAGTACTTGATCATTGAAGCACCTGCAGACTTTGTGATGTTCATGTGTTCTTTTATCTTGGCTGCATCCTTCTTTATCGTCAGGATCGTAGATTCGTTCATGCCATGCTGGCGCGCCAAATCAACTTATCTTGTGCCTTTCTCCAACTCTTGAATTATTTTGTACTTCACATCGTAGCTTAGGGCACGTCGTATCTTCTTTGGCTTAGGGCATCTGGGTCCAGGTAATGCAAGGTTGGGGTCCGATGCCAGCCATTCTTACAGAACAATAGATACCAGTATACACGGGTTTGCTGGGAGGGATGTAACTGATGCGGCTAGGTCAAGCACCTTCTACCCGCCGGCGGGAAGGCACGTCATATTACATTAAACCAATCACAGCTAGCGGGGGAGGGAGGTAAGGATGCGTGGCCCAATCACAGTCCGATACGTCATATGACGTCAGCGATAACGCAACAGAGGCATCCACTGCGCAACCTACCCGCGCCGCTTGCCCAAAAATGGCGAGATGGCGGGAGGTTTGAATCTAAAAATGGCGGCGCGGCAGGACCGCCAGCCGCTCTCCACGTATATGAGTAGATGCACCGCGTAAATTGGGCATTCCGGTTCTGGCAGGGTAACGTGTAAATAACAAAACGCGTAAACGAAACTCGCGTAAACCGAGGTATTACTGTATATTAATTGGATGAAGCAGAGGAGGGGACAGGGCTGGGTGGGTCATCAATGTCGCTTTCTTCAGATAGGTTTATGTACAGGGGAAACTTGCTGGTTAAAGGTATTGGATCATCTTTAGGGAGTGAAGAGGCAGCAATGGGGGACTTCTTAAAATAGATGTCCAATTTAGACTGCACAGTTTGTTTTTCTTTTCATAATAAATTTCTCTGTAGCAAGCAAGTGCATCTTGGATCGTTCTGTCAACTTTGGCATAACGCTCATAATTTTGATCCATGCCATCAAACATTTGCATTCCTTTATTAATTGTAGCAAATGCCTCTGCCATTTGTTTCACTGAAAACTTTTTGGGGAGTGCAGGTTCTTCTTCTACATTTTGTCTCTCTTCTTCCTCTGCAATTTTCTGTGCATCTAGTTCAATAAGATCTTCGTTACTGAGCTCTTCTGCTACACTTTCAACCAACTGTTCAACATCTTCATTATCAATTTCTAACTCCAGCTGTTTACCTAACTCCACTATCTTGTTACTAATATCCGAAATAACTTCATTTTCGTTAACTCCTTTGAAACTGTATATCCGCTCAGGCATACGCTTCCACAATAATCCAGTCTCATCTACATTGAATATTTGCTCAGGCAAATAATTCCCTTCCAGAATCACTTCATCGAACTCCTCCTTTAAAGCTTCGGGAGCACCAACATCGGCACTAGCTGCCTCTCCACTCACCTTAACATTGTGTAGACTGTAGCATTTTTTAAATCTATCAAACCACCCATGACTTCCTGTAAAGGTTTGATCACATTCATCTCCTGCCTGCTCCTTCAGGCTTTGGAACAGGCTTCTTGCTTTAGCCTGTATGGTTAGATGGCTTAAGGATACACGCTTCTGTATCTGGTCTACTATCCATATCACCAATAATTTTTCCATATCGTGATTAGGACCTTGTTTTTTCTTTGATATTATAGTTCCCTTTATAGGTGTTGTTCCTTTCACTACATCACGAATACGTTCCTTGTCTTTCCGAATAGTGGATATAGTCGAGTGTGAGAAACCTATGTCGCGTGAGATTCTTCCTACATTTTTTCCATTCTCATGCTGTGTTATTATCTTTATTTTCATCTCAAAAGTAATTGCCTGTCTCCTTTTCTTTGGAGCACCACCAGCACTCTCATTTTTACTCTTTCCAGTCATTATAAAGTCAATTATATACGATAATAACGAACGTTCACAGCGCGATCAGTATAGGATACGATAGCCAAACACCAACTAAGCGCTCCCCTGAGTGAGTGTACCCACACGGCGGCGACCCGAGTCACGCCATGCTCTCGTCCGAGACGGAAACGTTTCGGTATAGAAAATGCGCGGGTCATTAGAAAATATTTTTGATCAGGATTGCCGCGGTCGTATGTCCCGACAGTCATAAGGTCAGAGCAGCTCGTAAGTACCGATGGACGTAAGTCCAAGCAGTTGTAAGTCGGGGAGCACGTGTGTGTGTGTGTGTATATATATATATATATATATATATATATATATATATATATATATATATATATATATATATATATATATATATATATATATATATATATATATATATATATATATATATATGCATATATATATATATATATATATATATATATATATATATATATATATATATATATATATATATATATATATATATATATATATATATATGTATGTATGTATGTATGCATATATATATATATATATATATATATATATATATATATATATATATATATATATATATATATATATATGTATGTATGTATGTATGTATGTATATGTGCATGCATATATATATATATATATATATATATATATATATATATATATATATATATATATATATATATATATATATATATATATATATATATATATATATATATATATATATATATATATATATATATATATATATATACAGTCAACCCTTACTTTACCCGGTTAATGTAACCCACAGGGTACCGCAGATAGTGAGAAATGCGTAAAGTGAATAACATAACATATGGGATTAAATGAAATAGAGACCAGCTGACCCCCAAACTCCACTTTTTCCAACACAATACCTATGTTCTAGTAAAAATAACATCTTAATTTTATGATGGTACATGCACACAATTAATACTTAAGAGAAATGGAGAAATACAGTCGCCAAGTTAATGTCCATTCAAATAATGGACTCAACTCCCTCCCCCTCTCACACTACACTCGCTGGCTCTTCCCTCTCTGAGAAATTTTAGGGGGAAAACCAGGTATAGTAATAAATAATACCTCAAACTAAAGTTAGGATAATATAATTGACATTGCTGGATTCCTTGTAAGACCAGGAATATTTTGAATACAAGTGTCATATATTTTGCACAAAAGATAACATATTTACTCAGAGTAAACATTATATCTAAAATTTGTATGTCTAATGCAAAATCTATGATGTTTATATTCAAAATGATCATCAAATTGTAAGAATTCCAGCAATGTAAATTATATTCTGGCCTGGTAATTTGTATGAATTTTATGAGCTAAAACAAATATAGATAGACCCCGACTTACGACGGGGTTTGGGACCCAAATCCAGGTCGTATGTCCGACATAGATTAAAAAAAAAAAAAAAATTTTTTTTTTTTTTTTTAAATAAATAATCTACAGTGAAATACAGTACAGTAAAAGTAATGAATAATGAGGAATGGATACAGTACAGTGAAAGTAATAAATAATATGGAATGGTTACAGTGTGACTGAACACTTACCTTTAATGTAGTCAGCTGAATGCACATGGGGCCCCCATAATTTTCTAATTATATATGGAGACTGCATTAACTGGAAACGTTTCGGTATAGAAAATGCGTGTCATTTGAAGAAAGAAAAAAATATATATATATATATTTTTTTTTATCTATATCTGAGGCGGTCGTAAATCCCGACGGTCATAAGTCGTAGCAGTCGTAAGTCGGGGTCTGTCTGTATCTTCAGTTAATAAAAAAAAAAATATTTTTCACCACACTATCTGTCAATCAAAGTACCCCACCTTGCCTTCCCCCCCTCTAACAACCGCGCGGTCAGTCCCAACCCTCCCCCCCCACCCCCCCACCAATCATCCCTTCAAGAGAAGAGTGGGTGAAAAATTTAGATTTTAACATTTTGTATTAAATAATACCTCAGATTAAAGTTAGGATAATATAATTGACATTGCTGGATTCCTTGTAAAACCAGGAATATTTTGAATATAAACGTCATATATTTTGCACAAAAGATAACATATTTACTCATAGTAAACATTACAGTTAACCCTCACTTTACGCGGTTAATGTAACCCGCAGGGTCCCGCGAAAAGTGAGGAACGCGTAAAGTGAATAACATAACATATGG
>NW_024739403.1:10265431-10377524 GCF_018991925.1 Homarus americanus
TATATATATATATATATATATATATATATATATATATATATATATATATATATATATATATATATATATATATATATATATATATATATATATATATATATATATATATGTACTAGTCTGTACTCACCCCTGAAGATGTGAATTACAGGAGCTTTAGATGCTGAGGTACATATATATACTTCATAGTCCCATATAACCCGGACTTTGAACATATAATCAACGACCTCACCAGCAAGAATCGAACCCTCGATGAACAGAGCTTTTGTGTGAAATATAACAGAGTCTAGAACTGCTTTTAGTGTCGCCTGGCCTGGCGTGCAAAGCGTTCCTAGTCACCCAGTAGGTGGGGTTCGATTCCTTGCTGGTGGTCGTTGATTATATGTTCAAAATCCAGCGTGTTATGGACTAAAATGGTATATATATGTACCTCGCGTTCATCCAGCTGGATTGGGTAAAATGCTACTGACACCACATAGAGCGGGCAGTTTCCCAATGAGGTTCACAGCCATCAGCTCGATGAACAGGCTTTGTGTGAAATATAACGAGTCTAGAACTGCTTTTAGTGTCCTTGTGGCCTGCCGTAAGCGTTCCCTAGTACACCCAGTAGGTCGAGGTTCGATTCCTTGCTGGTGAGGTCGTTGATTATATGTTCAAAGTCGCGTGTTATATGGACTAAAAATAAAGTATATATATGTACCTCGCGTTTCATACCAGCTGGATTGGTGAAATGCTACTGACACACATAAGAAACGGGCAGTTTTCAATGAGGTTCGCGGCCATCAGCTCGATGAACAGGCTTTGTGTGAAATATACAGAGTCTAGAACTGCTTTTAGTGTCCTTGTGGCCCTAGCGATGGCGTTCCTAGTCACATCCAGTAGGTCGAGGTTGATTCCTTGCTGGTGAATTAGATTGATTTTATATATATATATATATATATATATATATATATATATATATATATATATATATATATATATATATATATATACATGACCCTGTTTAAGAACACCTCGGTTAACGTAATTTCGATTAACGAACTGCCTTCCATAAGATCTTCAATTGGTTGCGAAAAAAATTAATAACGAACTTCTTACGAACCGACCCTCAACATGTTTCGCTTACTGACGGGCAACCAGCTTTAGTATCAGTCCGCCAATACATTAATGCGGTTCTAGAGCCTAAATTCCTTACTATTTTTGTAAATATCAAAGTTTATACTATTCATAATTTTAAAGTTTAATATTCAATTTTTTAGTCATTTTAACAATTATTGAACAAAATAGAAATAAGTGACTAGTTTTAATGGCGGCATCCAGCCTCTTAACACAGCAAACAATCAGTCTCTCTGTTTTCACTGGAGTAACATCTTGCTTGAGACTCTCTTCAACTAAACGCTTTTTTCTGTGTTTCCAAGCAAATTATTGGTCATTTTGAAATATATTTTATATATTGACAATATATAATGCAGTACAGTGTTGATTAAAAATAATCTTGAATTAAACAGAGAGCTAAAATTTTATGGTGAAATGGCACCATGGGTGACTTCTCTTCCACCCCAATACCTTCTCTTCTTCCTTCTCCTCACCCATTCTAAATCCATCATCATCATCATCATCCAGGAGCCTTCTACATACACACCTCAAAGTAAGTGAACTTTCTACCATTTTGTTGAATTTAAAATTTTAGGTGAGCTGGAACCAATTACCCAAAAACCCATTGAAACAATGGTTTAGGTTAACGAACGTTTGATTCTGAGCGACCCAGCTAAGGCAGTTGAGTTAGATTAACGAGAATACTAACTATATATATATATATATATATATATATATATATATATATATATATTATATATATATATATATATATATATATATATATATATATATATATATATATATATATATATATATATATATATATATATATATATATATATATATATATATATATATATATATATATATATATATATATATATATATATATATATATATATATATATATATATATATATATATATATATATATATATATATATATATATATATATATATATATATATATATATATATATATATATATATATATATATATATATATATATATATATATATATGTATATGTGCTATATATATATATATATATATATATATACAGTTTACGCACTTTCAAAGCTGAACTTTCATAGCAGGATTTTTTCCCATATCTGGCAGTGAGTGTCGAGGAGCATATTTTAGATTTGCCCCTGCACACTGACTATTTAGCTCATAAAATTCATACAAATTACCAGGCAGAATATAATTTACATTGCTGGAATTCTTATAAATTGGTGATCATTTGAATATAAACATCATATATTTTGCTTTAAACTTACAATTTTTAGATAAAATTTTTCTCTAGGTAACTATATTTATCTTTTGTGCAAAATATATGACATTTATATTCAAAATATTCCTGGTCTTACAAGAATCCAGCAATGTCAATTATATTTTCTAACTTTAGTTTGAGGTTATCACATCTCCTTGGGGCCGGTTGGTGGTGTGGGGGAGAGGAGGAGGACCGACCGACCATCTGTTCAACTGGCTGTGTAGTGTGAGAGAGAGGAGTTGAGTCCATTATTTGAATGGACATTAACTTGGCGACATGTTCTCTATTTTCCAAGTATTAATTGTGTGCATGTACCATCATAAAATTAAGATGTTATTTTACTACAACATAGGTATGTGCCTTCAAAAGTGGAGTTTGGGGTCGGGCGGTTTCTATTGGAATTAATCCCATATGTTCTGTTGTTCATAACAGCGGATTTCATAGCAGGACCTCTGGAGTTCAATTGACCGCGTTAAAGTGAAATCCTTATATATATATATATATATATATATATACAGTCCTCCCCAATTAATGTAACCCGGAGGGTCCAGTAAAGTGGCAGCGTAAAAGTGAATAACATAACATATGGGATTAATGAAATAGATGGGCCGATCCCAAACTCCACAACACCAACTATGTTGTAGTAAAATATCTTAACTTTATGATGGTATGCAATATAATTAAAAGAAATATCAATAATATTAGGTTTTTAACATTTACATTAGTAGAAAAATATTGGCCCTCACCTGTGTCACTTGTATCAATTGTATCACTATCCACCACAGAGGCTTGCAGGGCTCTTGTCAAACTCCCCAAAGTCCATATAAGTCCATATCCTCACCATAATTATCACTATCACTGACTTGGGCCTGCTGTGGGTATGCTGAAGAACTGGTAATGTTCTGATGACTGGGCGACCTTATGCGCACCATGTTCGCGCTTGCTTACACAACATGGCGGATGCAGAGGTTTCGATCCAAAGGCGCGGCTCACCAGCCTCCGTAGGAAGGTTACACGACCGTGAATGTGAGCATCCTGGGTTCGGCAGGGCACCGCCAGAACGTGAATGTGGGACCGTTAATTGTATATATATATATATATATATATATATATATATATATATATATATATATATATATATATTCCTAGACTGTCTGATACAGAATAGGTAACACTTTTAAGTTCAGTATTTATAGAAAACCAACTAATGTGTGTTCATACATTCATTATTATTCTGCCCACCATAATAAAGTCAAACAGTCAGTATTTCAACAATGTTTTACGTGCCTTGAGAATTTGCAGTCCGAATTCAACGATTAGGAATACAAATATATATATAATATTGGCTCAAACCTTAATACCTAGATCTTTCATAGACAAATGCTTAAACATTACTAAGAAAACTTTTTATAGAACTGATCCCAAGCCCACCCATGACCATAAGAATATCTTAATATTACCATTTCACAAAAATTTCACACATTCCTGCACAGCTAAAAACCTGAACGCCAATGTGGCATTTAAAACTCATGCACTGTTAAACAAATGTTAATCAAGAACTCCCCAACAACACAATTGGTTGCATTTATAAAGTTCCTTGCAAAGAATGTAATATGTTTTACTTAGGCCAGACAGGTAAAGATCTTGCAACTAGAATTAAACAACACAAATACAGTGTTAGGACAGGCCAGGAATCCAATGCTCTGTTTGTTCATTTGAGGGATAACAAGCATTGCATTGACTGGGATAATGCCTCCTCAATATTACCATGTAATTCAATTGATAGTAGGAACATCATAGAATCTAGTCTTATTAAACATACCGAAGCATTCAACATGAATTTGAGAACGGCATGTACAAGCTGGACAATTTTGTAATTAAGAAGATTTGTGATCAGGTGAGAAGGCCGGGTCACTTGACCATCTGACCTGACCACCAACCGTTGTGTGCTATTTAAAGATTAGTAGGGTCATTACCTAATACCTGACCATGTGGACCTGGTCTCACCCTCCTCTGTATATATACACCTTGATTTGTATTACCTCTAGTCTGTACTCACCCCTGAAGATGTGAATTACACCTAAAGCGCATGGGAACTGTTTTCTTTCTTTCCTTGTGGTTATCAGCATATACCTAGATCACGCACCTACAGTGATTTACTTGCATATATATATATATATATATATATATATATATATATATATATATATATATATATATATATATATATATATATATATATATATATATATATATATATATATATATATATATATATCCTCGACACTTACGACGGGGTTAGGGACCCAAATCCAGGTCGTAAGTCCCATATTCGTGAAGACCACATAGATAAAAAAAAAAAAATTTTTTTTTTAAATAAATAATCTACAATGAAATACAGTACAGTAAAAGTAATGAATAATGAGGAATGGATACAGTACACTGAAAGTAATAAATAATAAGGAATGGTTACAGTGTGACTGAGCACTTACTTTAATGTAGTCAGCTGAATGCACATGGGGCCCCATAATTTTCTAATTATACATGGAGACCACATTAACTGGAAACGTTTCTGTATAGAAAATGCGCGTATTTGAAGGGGAAAAAAAAAAAAAAAATTAATAAAAATCTGAGAGTGTCGTAAGTCCCGACGGTCGTAGTCAAGCGTAGTCAGAAAGTTTTCTGTGTGTGTGTATATATATATATACACACACAGAATATAATATATATATATATATATATATATATATATATATATATATATATATATATATATATATATATATATATATATATATATATATATATATATATATATATATATATATATATTTACTTATTTATTTATATATACAGTATTACCCCGCTTTATGCGGTTTCACTTTCCGCGATTTCTCATTTACGCGGTGCCTCGCCAGAACCGAACTTTCACTTTCCGCGGTGCATCTACCAATATACGCGCAGTGTGTCTGGCTTGACTCGACCCTCCCGCCTGCTCCCGCTTGGGCAAGCCGTGCGGTAAGGTTGCGCAGTGCATGTCTCTGTTGCGTTATCAGTGACGTCATGACGTATCGGACTGTGATTGGCCATGCATCCTTACCTCCCTCCGCTGCTAGCTGTGATTGGTTTAAAGTAATATGACGTGTCCACCCGCGGGAGGGAGGGAGGAAAGACGACGCTTGACCTAACCGCGGCAGTTTCATCCCTCCAGGCCACACCGAGTATACATGCATCCATTGTTCTGTGAAATGGCTTCCGCCGGACCACCGCCACCAGAGAGAAACCTTTTCTTACCTGGACCCAGCCGCCCTAAGCCAAAGAAGATACGAAGTTCCCGAAGCTACGAAGTGAAATACCAGATAATTCAATTTTTGGAGAAAGGAACACGTCAAGCTGATCTCGCGCGCCAGCATGGAGTCAACAAATCTACGATTCGTACTATTAAGAAGGATGCAGCCAAGATCAAAGAGCACATGAGAATCACAAAGTCTGCAGGTGCTTCAATGATCAAGTATTGCCAGAACAAGGTGCTGCTAAAGGTTGAAAATTTGCTGGCGAGTTACTTGATTCGTCAGGCGCGACGCAACATGGCGGTGGATTCGCGATCCGTTCAAGAGTACGCACGTGAACTGTAAGCAGCAGTGTCATGTAAGATGGGAATTGCAGAGCCCAAACCCTTCAATGCTTCCTCTGGTTGGCTGCATAGGTTTAAGAAGCGAAACAATATCACCAACATCAACATTGGTGGTGAAGAAGCGAGTGCTGACCGTGTGGCGGCTAGAGATTTTCCTCCGTTCTTACGTGAGGTTATGGAGGAAGGGCAGTACACTGACGACCAGGTGTTCAACATGGACGAATCCGGCCTATTTTGGAAAAAGCTGCCTACCAAGACCTTTGTTGTCCAGTCTGCCAGCAAGATTCGGGGTCGGAAGTTGCAAAAGGAGCGCATCACCGTCCTCTTTGCCACCAATGCCTCCGGTACCTGTAAACCAAAGTTATCGGTGATTCACACAGCCCGCAAGCCGCACGCCTACAAGAACGTGGGCATGAGCAAGATCAATGTCCACTGGCTGACCGCACGCAAGGCGTGGATGTTCTCTGTGTGGTGGGATGTAATCCGAGACAATGTTCTTCAAACTCCAGAGCACGAGGAGTAGATATATTCCATAAGTAGTACAAGACTTGGCAGGATAACCAACCGGTACAAAACAGGGACAAGCACAAGGAACTCCTCGTCGTAACCAGGCCTGGGCTGATCCGAGAGAAGTTAGCTAGCTAGGCAGGGAGAGTTGCTAGACATTACTAGGACAATAACTGAGATCTTCTAGTTACTTGACAAGTGCAGTACAGACATAGTACATCGGGACATAGTAAGTAGACATAGACATTAGACATAAGCATAGATATCAGACATGCTATAATAATATATAGTAATACAGACATGTGAATAAATGGTACAATGAATGGTAACAGAGTCTTGCCGTCAGGCGTGTTCACATATCTTGGTATTTACATATCTTTACATCTCCCCCCCCCCTTTACGCTCGTAGTGCAATCTCGAGCAGCTACGGACTCATTTTACATGAGCCGGGGGGAGCAGCGAGGGACAATGGGAGGATCAACTGACGACCTTCGTTCCTGGTCTGGGCAAGGGGACACAGGGGACGGGGAGGAAGGTTCGTTACTAGAGGATGGCACTGGGCGGAGATGGCGTCTGTTTTGCCACCACACACGACCACTGGGGAGGCGGACTTGGTACGAACGGGACTCGCCACGGCCCATGACGACCCCGACCTTGTCCCAGCGGTGTGACGTCGGGTCCTGGATTCGTACTTGCTGGCCGACAGTCAACCTGGGAAGGGGGCGGGCGTGGGCGTCATAGTGGCGTGTCACTTGGGCCATCCGGGCAGCCTCACGGCGGTCACACTCGTCCGCCTTGATCTGCCATTCATCTAAGAAGGACTGGGGGTGGGCAGGCACACAAGTACGAAGGTGGCGGCCATACAACACCTGGGCAGGAGAGCGTCCGGCAGGGGTAGGGGTGTTACGGAGTTCCAGTAGGCCCCTGTCGAACTCCTCGCAGTCCAGGTTCCCCGTCGGTGCTGTCTTGAGGATGAGGTATTTTGCGGACTTCACCGCTGCCTCGGCGTGGCCATTCGCCTGCGGGTAATGAGGTGAGGTGACGATGTGGTGGACACCCCAGCGTTCGGCGAAGCTCTTGAACTCGTGGCTATTGAACGGGGGCCCAGCGTCTGTTCGGAGGCGGAGAGGCACTCCGACTTCCCGGAAGAAGCAACAGAACATCCAGATGACCCTGGAAGAGGTGGTGTCCCGATCACAGGGAACCACCACGGGCCATCCAGAGAGCCTGTCGGCGACCACCAGGAAAAACTTTCCAGCCACATGAAAGAAGTCGGCGGATACGGACTCAAAGGGCCGCTTCGGGAGGTCATTGCACAGGTACGGCTCTTGTTGCTGGCTGGGCTGGAGTTGCTGGCAAGGCTCACAGGCCTCCACCGTGCTCTTAATATCGGCGTCAATACCAGGCCAGAAGATGGTCTGACGGGCTCTGCGCCTGGTGGCTTCAACACCGCGGTGGCTGTCATGGAGGCGGGATAAGGTGCGCCAGCGGAGGGCAGCGGGAACGACGATCCTGGGGCCGTACAACACCAGCTCTCCGTCCGCATAGAGGCTATCCCTTAGCTTCCAGAAGGGGAGGGCGAAGGCATGAATATTGCAGCGGTTGGTGGGGAATCCAGCAGAGACGTAGTCGAGGAGTTGGACGTATGCCGGGTCTTGAGCGGCGGCGATGCGAAGCTTCTGGAGAGTCCTATCGTCTTCGGTGGAGGGCGTCGTCGTCGTCTTGTCAGCAAGAGAAATGGCTGTGTGTGTCACTAAAGACCGAACATGAGCCGCAGCCGTGGTACAGTCGACTTCATCTTCAGGTGTGGGGCGACTAACAGGGGCTCGGGAGAGGGCGTCTGGTATTCACAGAAGCTTACCGGCGCGCCACACAGCTGTAAAGACGTAGGGGGCGGTCTTCTCTTTGAGACGTTGGAGGCGAGGATTTTCAATGGCGTCCAACATGTAGTGATTGAGGATGGGTATGAGCGGGCGATGGTCCGTCATGAGGGTGAAATGCTCAAGGCCGAACAGGTAAAGGCGGCACTTGGCCATAGCCCAGGCGACTGCCAGCATCTCTAGTTCGATGGTGGCGTATCTGGTCTCCGTGTCGGTCAAAAACCTGGAGCCACACTGAACTAAGCGCAGTCTACCCTGGCCGTGATCTTGAAGGAGGGCATATCCGAGGCCGTATAGACGGGAGGCGTCGGTCTGGAGGACCACTGGTAAGGACGGGTCGAAGGGTGCCAAGACTGGTGGTGACAGCAACGCCTTCTTGACATTCCTGAATGCTAGGTCGTGGTCAGGAGTCCAGAGGAAAGAGCGCTTGGGGCTCATGAGGGGGAGTAGAGGTTGGGCTGATGTGGCGATTTTAGGGGAGAAGTCGGCCAGCTGATTTACCAGGCCCATAAACGAGCGAAGGTCGGTCAGGTTCGCTGGAGTAGGGAAGTCCCTGATGGCCCTGACCTTCTCCTCATCAGCTGAGATCCCCTCTGGCGAGATGTTGTAGCCGCAGTAGTTAACTTGGGAGGCGGCGACCACAAATTTATCTTTGTTCAGGGTGATACCATGGGCACGACATCTTGTGAGCATCAGATGAACTCGGTTCAAGTGGGCCGGGAGATCATCGTCGAAGAGCAGGATGTCATCTACGACCTTCACGCAGTTGGTGACACACTGCAGAGCCATATCCCCACGGAGGCAGTACGCATCCCCCGTTGCTGCGAAGCCCATGGGTCCGCGGCAGTGTTGGAAGCGGCTGTGGGGCGTGATGAATGTAGTGAGGTGGCGATCTTCTTCCGCCAGGTCGACTTGCCAGTACCCATGTAGTGCATCTGCCGTGGTAAAGAACTTTGCGGACGGGGTGACGCTGCGGACTGCTTGAATGGGCGTAGGCGATGGGTGGGCGGGACGGGAGACCTGCGAGTTGAGATGGGTGAGGTCCACTGTGATGCGAACACCTACAGGCTTGGGTGCCAAGACCATAGGGTGGCACCACTCGGAGGGCTCCTCACCGGCGTGTCTGATGATCCCCTGCTGCACCAGAGAATCGAGCTCCGCCTTCACCTTGTCCCGTAGGGCAAAGGGGATAGGTCTGGGTGTGTGGATGGCGAAAGGCGTCGCGCCAGGCTTGAGGTGGATTCTCATCGGGGGTCCTGTCATCTTCTTGAGTGGCGTCTTCTGGAGGTCGGACTTGGAGACAAGGACGTCACTGAACTGACGAAGAAAAAAGTCCCGGGCGGCAGCAGGTGTGGTTATGGCTGAAACAGGTATCTCTGCACACCTGTTGAGGTGTGTCACGGCGAGGATGGGCTTTGGGAACTCGGATGAGACGATGGCCAAGTCCTGACAATGGCCACATGACAAGAGAGGGATTTGGATGCCCTCATGGACGTGGAGTGTGGCAAGGCAAGACTTGGGACCGAGCTGTAATGTTGCCTTGAAGCAACCCAAAGCTGGAGACATCGGGGACCCGTCCGCTGTGAGCACGTCTTTCATGGCTGTGGGTGACAGGATACTCCTGGGAATGTTGAGGGCGTCCAGGTGTGTTGGTCCAATTACCGTGATGTCCGCGCCCGTGTCAGGTATCATCAGGAGGTTGGAAGAGTTGGCACCGTAGGACAGACGAACATTGACGGGCTTGGGGGACCTGTCACTCGAGGCATCATCCACGTGTCGGCATCCTTTGTTGTTCTTGGGAGACGGTGGTGTGGACGTTCTGTCGGGCTGTGAAGAGACATTTTGACCTGGAGATGGACGCTTCTTAGTGGACTTGCAACACTTGGCGAAGTGTCCTTGCTTGTTGCAGGCGTTGCATGAGTCCTTGTTGGCAGGACATCGAGTTGTGCGGGGCCAATGGCCTCGAAACCCGCAGTTTCGACATTTACTATCAGCCGCAGGGTACTTTCCTGGACCGTGCTGGCGCTGACAGTTTCTGCAGGATTTGGGAGAAGAAACTGGCGACTGTGACGGGGGCTGAGGAGAGGACGCCGTCTGCATCTGGCGTTGATTCCCCTTGTAGGTGGAGACGGTGTAAACTTGAGACGGCGATGAGTGTATAGCTGAGGCAGCCTCTCTTGTGGCCTCATACGACCTGCAACGGGTGACGAAGTCGGTGAGGGAAGAGACGGCGTCGAGGGTGAGGAGTTTCTGAAGCAGGTCATCGTCACGTACACCCATCAGCAAGATCATCTTGAGCTGGATCTCAGCACAGGTTACAGGATCGCCTGTACATAGGTCCACCTCGGCTGCTAGGTCCTTAAGTCGTGCGTAGAAGTCTGAGAATGATTCCCCAGAAGCTTGTTTGCAGGATAGCAGTTCCCTACGACGCAAAGCTTCATTGCGGAGGCCTCGGAAATGACTCTGCAAGGCGTTTAAAACCTCTGTCACTGACATGGGGGAGTCAGGGGGAATGGCTAGCGTGTGCTCTAGGAGGCGTTGAACATCGAGGGAAATGCACGATCTTAATTGGATGAGTTGTTTATGAAGGGGCATTCGGTTGAGGTCAGACATGACAGCAGTCTTTGAAACGACGTCGCCATTGACGGTATACTTGATATGTTGCAGCAGATTGGAGAAGTGGGGGGCTGGGAACTGAAGACTTGCTGTGCAGGGGTGTACTCGAGACAGCAGGTAATGGAGGAGGCACGGAGAGGTCGACAAGAGTTGAGACTGGAGCAGGTGGTTGAGAAGGCACTGAGGCATACCCAAGAGGGATAGGTGACGTGTGAGGAGGCGTTGTCTGAAGAGTAGATGGAGAGGCTGAAGCTGGCGAATTGGTTGTGGCAGCTGGTGAAGTAGTCCTCGTTGCCAGCAATTCAAATAGTTCCAGGAGTTTGCGGTTATCAGCTTGGTGTTGTTGTTGGAGTTGAAGACGGTAAGCTGATTCCTCTGACTGTCTTGACAATCCCTCTTGACGTCGTTTTTCCTCCTCTAATTGACGTCTTTGGGCTTTCTTCTCTTGGGAAACTTGTAGAAAGTAAATTAACTGACATATATCCTGGCTCCCATCCTTTGAATTCGGCGCGCCCGGCGTGTGAGGCGTCGTCTTCCTCATAATCCTCATTTGAATTCCCCAGCAAATCGTCGTAGTCAGACATCTCGTGTTTGGTATGGTTGAGATGGGAAAGACAAGGAGAATAAGGTGAAGTGCTATGTTTTCATCAATGTACTTGTCTAAGTGTAGGAAGTGGCGGGCAAGTAAAAGAGTTTTGACTGTAATATTTGTAAAGTTGAGTGGAGGAGGCTGGTGGCGGTGTTACTGGGCTCTGTATTCCTCCGCGCGCCCGGGCGAGATGTCGGTGATGACTCAGTCGAGGAGAGCAGTGGCTTGCGGGCCGGCGTAAACGGAGGATCTATGCCTGAAGTACTCTCTTGAAAACTGGGCTAAAAGGGTCTCTGCTACCTGTAGGGCCCCAGAAACATAGCAAAACAGACATGAAAGGCACTGAACTTCACTTAGGGCACTTCACAAGGTCACAAAGCACTTTAAATACCAGGGGCACTGCAGAATACATCTTCTGGGTGGAAAACAGAGGAGGAGCGGGGAAACAGACGAGGCCGGCTCTTGCAACTTGTAAACTGTCGTGTTGGAGCTACTCACACTGCGCCACGTGGTGGGATGTAATCCGAGACAAGGTTCTTCAAACGCCAGAGCACGAGCAGTAGATATATTCCATAAGTAGTACAAGACTTGGCAGGATAACCAACCGGTACAAAACAGGGACAAGCACAAGGAACTCCTCTTCGTAACCAGGCCTGGGCTGATCTGAGAGAAGTTAGCTAGCTCGGCAGGGAGAGTTGCTAGACATTACTAGGACAATAACTGAGATCTTCTAGTTACTTGACAAGCGCGGTACAGACATAGTACATCGGGATATAGTAAGTAGACATAGGCATTAGACATAAGCATAGATATCAGACATGTTATAATAATATATAGTAATACAGACATGTGAATAAATGGTACAATGAATGGTAACAGAGTCGTGCCGTCAGGCATGTTCACATATTTTGGTATTTACATATCTATACACTCTGCTCTGTCACTCTCCTGGTTTGATGACTGTTTCATTCCCGACGTGAAGAAATTCTGCGAGCAACAAAATGTTCCATTCAAGATTTTGTTGCTCCTTGACAACGCACCAGGACACTCGCCCCTACTTATGGATCGTCACCCCAACATAAAAGTGGTCTTCCTTCCTCCCAACACTACGTCATTAATCCAGCCCATGGACCAGGAGTTGATCTGCAATGTGAAAGCTGCATACTCGGCAAAGAAATTCAAGCTCCTGAACGACTGTACCAACACCAAGGATGAGTTGCGTAAGCTGGGTGACACCGATAGCGAGAGCAAAAGCGACGAGGACAAGGAACAAGAGGTGGTGACTCAAGAGGTTCTCGTCAGACAGTTTTGGAAAAAATTTAATGTCAAACAAGCTGTAGACTTCTTGGTGGAGGCATGGGATCAGCTGTCTATAGCTACGATTCGTCACGCATGGAGGCATGTGTTGCATGGTATACCAGGTGAGAGGCGGAGTCAACCTGTGACTGGTGAGGTTCAGTCTGTGACAGTGGCATTGGACCTTGCAAGAGAAGCTGCGCACAGTATTACAGCTGAAGGTTTCTCCAAGACCACCAACGGAGACATCCTGGAGGTGATCAGAGATCCTGAAATGACTGCCGACGAGATGTTGGAAGATGATAACGTCAGTGAAGAGGAAGGTTGTGCGTCAATCCCAGAAGAACACAAATTAACGCATAGTAATATTAAGGGTGCCATCGAGTGTGCAGAGAAATTAAAGCTCTTCCTTTCCAACGACCCTGACGATGACCGCTATGAATTCTTCCATACCCGGCAGGTGCAGGCTATGGAGCCGTACATCAAGGTGTATCAAGACAACATCAACACTAGCTGTCAAAAAAGCATTACCGAGTTCTTCGCCCGCAACCCACCACAGCCAGCCAGAGCCAGTGATAGTGACAGTGAAAGTGACTTTGAGGGATTTATCAGGGAGGCCCTGACAACTATAACTGATAGTGATGGTGATTCACCTAGTAATGGTGATTCACCTGAGGGCCAGTAATCTGCCCTCTGCCTCGGAACCAGCCTCCACCCGCGTATGCCGACCCATCTCTTCTACTAATGTAAGTGGTACATCCAACCCTTAGTTTTCCTAACCTAACCTTTATTTTTCCTAACTTAACCTTTATTTTTCCTAACCTAACCTCTTCTATATTAATTGTGTGTGCATACCATCATAAAGTTAAGATAATATTTTTACTACAACATAGTTTTGTGTCGTCAAAAAGTGGAGTTTGGGGGTCGGGCCAGTCTCTATTTCAATTAATCCTATATGTTCTGTTGTTCACTTTACGCGGATTTCACTTTCCGAAGTACCCTGTGGGTTCAATTGACCGCGTAAATCGGGGTACTAATGTATACATATATATATACATATATATATATATACACATATATATATACACATATATATATATATATATGTATATATATTTATATGTATATATATATATATATATATATATATATATATATATATATATATATATATATATATATATATATATATATATATATATATATATATATATACACACACCCAGCATCTCTGACTTCATTTACTCACGCGGACTTACGACTGTCGACTTTCTTACGACCGCCCTGGCAGATATAGAAAAAAAAAAAAAAAAATTTAAATGACACACGCATTTTCTATACCGAAATGCTCTTACACGAAGTTCCATGTATAATTAGAAAATTATGGGATTCTATGTATCTTAGCTGACTACATTAAAGCAGCCATGCTCAGTCACACTGTATCCATTCCTTATTATTTATTACTTACTGTACTGTATCCATTCATCATTATTCATTACTTTACTGTAATTGCATTTGATTGTAGATTTGATAAAAAAAATTTTTTTTTTTTTTATCTATAAATGGACTTGGTTTAGAATCATGCCGACTTACGACCTGATTTATTCCTAACCCTGTCAAAAGTCGGGGTCTGTGTATGTATATATATATATATATATATATATATATATATATATATATATATATATATATATATATATATATATATATATATATATATATATATATATATATATATATATATATATATATATATATATATATATATATATATAAATATAAATATATATATATATATATATTAGGGTATCATATAGTTTGAATCATGTGATATCTTCAGATTTGAAAAGTTTTTCATTTTGCTAGGTAAATTTTTAGCAGAATCTTATAGCAAGAGAATTCGTGTTCCCACCCTTTTTACCAACACCACTAATAAACTTTATTTAAAGTAAAAGTAAATGTATCAGGTTAATTATTAGGATGAAAATGATCCAGAATAGTAAGCAGATATCTTGACACATTTATTAAATTTAATATTCCTTTAGAAAACAAATCATCAAATACAAAAGCCGGTTTACTACTTCACGACCGGGGTGTTGCTGCACCATAGAAGAACATCATCTTTCTTCTTCTGTTTCTGCCTCATCCTCCCTGCTGACCACCTGAGCTGGGATGTAGCCTTCCCTCTCTCTCCTGGCTGTACGTGACTGCTGGCCTCGCTCACTTGCTGTACACAGCGGCTCCTCACTCTGGGTGTCTGAGGGCCAAAAAGCAAGGGTTTGTCATGGGGTTGTCCAGGAAAGCTCTGACTTGAACGTGGTGAGGCTGCAGGTAAGAGGGGCTCCTGCCAGCCTGGATTTATCAGATCTATGAGATCAGTGAGGTCTTGGCACCTAATTGACTTCAGGAGTCTTCCTGACCTGAAGAATAAATCTCAACTGATTAAGTCCTTCCAGATATCCTCTCATAAATCTCATATCCAAAGATCTTTTTTGGCTGCCACTCTTCTCTCCTCCTCATCCCTTACTGCAGAGCATTGTCTGCAGGAACTGCCTCACGGGATGAGCATACCTGGAAGATCTCCTCACAGTCTGCTCCACAATCTGAACCTTCCTTGGCTGACTCCTCAGGAGCTCAAGCTGGAAGGGCAATACCTCCGGGACAACCCGGAGGAAACGATGGCTTGACCTTGGTGTTAGACCAATTTGGTAAGTAGACACTCACGCGATGAATTGGACAATAAGTCTCAGGTTGTGAAGCTGGTTCCCTTTCCAGTTTACCCCCATGATGGCGTATTTAAATTCTGCAGAACCTGGCATGGGTTGTGAGGCCACCCTAGAATGTGAGACTGGACCTATCTGCAGGTAAGCAAGTCCTATCAGGTATGACCCCAGTTTTGATGGCACCACACAAATCATGCCAACCATAGTACTGGTCAGTACTCAGGTAAAATCAACTGACAGTATGTGCAAACTCAACGAGTGGGAGGGCCAACTGCGATTTTTTCAGCTCGGATTTATTTCTATCAGTGGCAAGTCAACATCTTGCCAAGAGGCCAGACATCCTGTTGTTTGAAAGAGTCTTGCCATCTAGCTCCTGGATCGAATGTCTGGTGGCAGCTCGTTGGTGTGGAGGTCACAAAACAATCCAGACAGCTTCCTCCCCAATCTTCGCTCCTATCCACTGTATGACCCCCCTTGCCACCCTGTGTTCGTGTTGGTGCTGTCCCTCCAGCCTGCAGGGGTCTGGTCTCACGTTCACCTCTCTCTGGGCAATTCTGTCTGTTATCTGCCACTGTATCTCAGCTGGTTTCCTGATGTCATCTTTCTCTGGAGTGAAATGCCACAAATACTTCCCTCCTGAAGTTCACTGCAGCAGGAGTAGTGTTCTCCTTCACCTGGCGAGGAATTTCTTGTCCAAGAATCCTCAACTTTCATGAACACTTTAGTGTCATCCCTTCTCCCATCAAGAACAAATAATTGATTCCATTTCTCTTATCCCCTTATCAAGCTCCTCTTCTAGGTTACTGACAAGTTTCTCCTGAGAGCTCTCCTTGCTTTGTTATGATCTATCACCAGGTGAACATCATCGGGTGTTATCAAACCACAAATCAATCCAGGCAGCTGTTGCTATCTCTGCAGTTTCTCTACCAGAGACCAGTGTGGGGTGTATGGGCTTTGTGTTAGGCTATGCTCCAGGATATCTTTCCTATTTCGAATCTTATGCCTGGAAGGTTTGGGATCATTATTTTCTGGATTAGGGACAAAGTCACCATTCTCCTGGTGCCTCGGATCAGCCATGGAAGTCATTAAACTCTGAATCAGCTTGACTCCACTCATCGGCCTTTTTACCTCACCCTGGGCCTTCTCAAGTCTCTTTTCCTCGGCAACTCTTCTCTCTTCTGTCTCTCTGTGGCAGCCTCCTGTCTCTTAGACTCGGAACTCCATCTTGGCAAAATCATGAGAGCCCCTATACTACAGTCTTCTCTCTCTGCTTTGACAAATGCCAGTTCGTCCACAGGAATCTTCAGTTCCGCTTACCAAATACAAGTTAGGCACGCACAAGTAATTATGTCCAAATAACTGGTCAGTTGTACGGGAAAAGCTGTCCTTAACTTCTGCAAGTTTTCCTCTCCCAAGAGGGTATCTCTTGCCTTTTCCCAACTAGCTAGCAGTCTCTCACTAATCTTCTTCTGACTTGTTACTTGACTGGAAGCTTGATTTAGGCGTTAGCCAGGGGTGTACTATGCCAAGACAGCTTTGGTCATATCACTGGCAATGTCTTTGTTTGTGTAAAGTTCTTTGGTTCTTTTTGCACTGATTTGCCTGATTAAAACACTACCGTATCAAGCATCTCTCAATGTAGAGCAACTCTGACTTCAGGAGCTCTCTCCCCAGACCCAAGATAGTGACTGAGAGATGGCTGGATTTTTTGGTTCCTATTCTGACACAAGCAGCCATAAAATATTATCAACTTATAAATGCATCAAATCACAAAACAGAAAAAAAAATATTGTTAAAGTTGGGTTGTTAAGAATGAAGTCAGAAAGCAATGTTCCACTATTTAATTCATAATGCACTAAATACGCTGTACGTTGAATTTTCGATAAATTTCACGCTAAAAATTTACACCTAACAAAATATTAAAACTGAAATTATTTCTGTTATATACTAAAATCTACCAAAAAAGTGATGAGCCCATTAGTTTTAGCTGATCTTCCCTCTACATGACACCTAATATATATATATATATATATATATATATATATATATATATATATATATATATATATATATATATATATATATATATATATATATATATATATATATATATATATATATATATATATATATATATATATATATATATATATATATATATATATATATATATATATATATATATATATATATATATATATATATATATATATATATATATATATATATATATATATATATATATATATATATATATATATATATATATATATATATATATATATATTATAATTTCAATTTAACAATTGAACCCAGAGGGTCCTGCTATGAAATACATAAGTGAACAACAGAACATATGGGATTAATTCCAATAGAACCGCCCGAACCCCAAACTCCACTTTTTGAAGGCACATACTTATGTTGTAGTAAAATAACATCTTAATTTTATGATGTACATGCACACAATTAATACTTAAGAGAAATAGAGAAATACAGTCGCCAAGTTAATGTCCATTCAAATAATGGACTCAACTTCCTCTCACACTACACCGCTGGCTCTTCCTCTCTGAGAAATTTTGGGGAAACCACTAAATTTTAATAAATAATACCTCAAACTAAAGTTAGATAATACAATTGAATTGCTGGATTCCTTGTAAGATCAGGAATATTTTGAATATAAATGTCATATATTTTGCAAAAAGATAACATAGTTACCTAGAGAAAATTTCTTATCTAAAATTGTATGTTTAATGCAAAATATAGATGTTTATATTCAAAATGATCACCAAATTATAAGAATTCCAGCAATGTAAATTATATTCTGACCGAATTTGTATGAATTTATGAGCTAAAACAAATATCTTCAGTTAATAAAAAAAATTTTTCAGGACACTATCTGTCAATCAGCATTCCCACTCCCCTCTTCCAACCGCGCGGTCAGTCCCAACCTCCCAACCCCCACCATTCCCTTCCAGAGTTTTTAACATTTAGTATTAAATGATACCTCAGATATAAATGTCATATATTTGCACAAAAGATAACATAGTTACCTAAGAAAATTTATCTAAAAATTGTAATGTTTAATGCAAAATATATGATGTTTATATTCAAAATAATCACCAAATTATAAGAATTCCAGCAATGTAAATTATATTCTGACCGGTAATTTGTATGAATTTTATGAGCTAAAACAAATATCTTCAGTTAATAAAAAAAAAAAAAAATTCTTTTCACTGGGTAACAGATGGTCGGTCGGTCCCTCCTCCCACCCCCCACCAACCGTCCCATGAGTGGTGATAACCACTAAATTTTAATAAATAATACCAAACTAAAGTAGATATAATTGACATTGCTGGATTCCTAAGACCAGGAATATTTTGAATAAATGTCATATATTTTTCACAAAAGATAACATAGTTACCTAGAGAAAAATTTTATCTAAAATTGTATGTCTAATGCAAAATATATGATGTTTATATTCAAAATGATCACCAAATTATAAAATTCCAGCAATGTAAATTATAATATTCTGGCAGGCAATTATGATGAATTTTATGAGCTAAAACAGGCAGTCAGGCAGGGTGGCGGTGGGCAAATCTAAAATATGCTCGGCCGACAATTACAGCGATAGGAAAAAAAATCGTTAAGTGAAAGTTCACTCAGGCACCGCATATATGATAAAACGCAGCGAAACCCGCTAGCGGGTAATACTGTATGTATATATATATATATATATATATATATATATATATATATATATATATATATATATATATATATATATATATATATATATATATATCATCTTAATTTTATGATGGTATGCACACACAATTAATATTTAAGAGAAATACAGTCACCGGTTAATGTCCATTCAAATAATGGACTCAACTCTCCCCCCTCTTCCCATGCTCGCTGGCTCCTCCCTCTGAGAAATGTTTGGGTGAAAACAGAAAGCTTACATTTTTAGGAATAAATAATACCTCAGACTAAAGTCAGGATTATATAATTGACATTGATGGATTCCTTGCAAGACCAGGAATATTTTGAATATAAATGTCATATATTTTCCACAAAAGATAAAATGTTGTCTCTTTCTAATCAAAATTCTTACATTAGATCTACAATTTGTATGTCTAATGCAAATTCCATGATATTTATATTTAAAGTAATCACAATCTTATAAGAATTCCAGCAATGTAAATTATATTCTGGCCAGGTAATTTGTGTGAATTTTATGAGCTAAAATAAATATCTTCAGTAAATAAACAAATTATACTTCACCCAGACACCTATCTGTCAATCAAAATACCCCCCTCCGCTCCCCTATTCCCATGCTCGCTGGGTCCCTCCCTCCCTACCAGAGAAATGTTTGGGTGAAAACACTAGGCTTACATTTTAGTTATAAATAACCCTCAGACTAAAGTTAGGATAATATAATTGACATTGCTGGGTTCCTTGAGGACCAGGAATATTTGAATATAGCGATCATATATTTGCACAAAAAATTTTTTTGGCTCTTTCTAATCAAAATGCTTACATTAGATCTAAAATTTGTATGTCTAATGCAAAATCTATGATGTTTATATTCAAAATGATCATCAAATTGTAAGAATTCCAGCAATGTAAATTATATTCTGGCGGGTAATTTAGAATTTATAAATAAAACAAATATCTTCAGTTAATAAAAAAAAAAATATTCTTCACGACACTGTCAATCAAAGTACCCCACCTTGCCTTCTCTCCTCTTCCAACCCAGATGGTCAGTCGGTCCTCCCTCCCCCACCCCCCACCAACCCTCCCTACCAGATAAATGTTTGGGAGAAACCAGAATATTTACCTTTTAGCAATAAATAATACCTCAGACTAAAGTTAGGATAATATAATTGACATTGCTGGATTTCTTGCAAGACCAGGAATATTTTGAATATACACTTCATATATTTTGCACAAAAGATAACATATTTGCTCTAGAAAACAAAATACTTACATTAGATCTAAAATTTGTATGTCTAATGCAAAATGGAAGCCTGAACACCAGTTAACGTAATTCGATTCTCGAACTAAGGATCTTCAATTAGCTTAACGAAAAATTTAAGCTTAACGAACTTCTACGAACCGACCTCAACATGTTTTACGCTTGCACTGACCCGGCAACCAGCTTTAGTATCAGTCCGCCAATACATTAATCGGTTCTAAGGCTTAAATTCGGGCTTAAATTCCTTTACTATTTTGTAAATATCAAAAGTTTATACTATTCAAAAAATTTTAAAAGTTTAATATTCAATTTTTTAGTCATTTTAACAATTATTAGACATAATTGAAGGTAAAAGTGACTAGTTTAATCTTGTGACATCCAACCTCTTAACACAGCAAACAGGCGTCAGTCTCTCTCTGTTTTCACTGGAGGTAACATCTTGCTTGAGACTCTCTTCAACTTCGCGCTTTTTTTTCTGTGTTTCCAAGCAAATTATTGGTCATTGAAAATTATTTTACATATTGACAATATATAGTCTGATGCAGTATACTTTAAAGAAAATATTATTCTTTATTTACAGCTAGTTTAACTTTTAGAAAAATACGTGTTGCATTGTTTAGCAGATCAGCATGGGGCCTAGAGATCAAGAAAAGTGATTTCAATCAAATAAAGCAGGAAATAATAAAAACACGAACAAGGTATTAAATCCGTCGCTATGCAAAGAATATGGCATGTAAACATCAGCACAATATGCGACAATTCTTCACTGCTCTAAATTTAAGGGAAGTGAACGTGAGAACAAATCTACAAAGTGTTTAAAGTGAATCCTAATCGTAGAAACTGAGAGGTTACTTATCATCTGGATTAAGGAAAACAGATGAAAAGGTGATTCAGTTTCTGGTGATTTCATTTGTGAAGAAAGAGCCAAGGGGAGATTTATGAACACATTTAAAACCAGATCAACCCCCTGTGGTTCTTCAGGAACAGAATTTGAAGATTACAGACTGTAAAGGCTAGTTCGAAAAAATTTAAAAGAAAAAAGTGACATTTTAAGTGTTGTTAGGCATGGTGAAGCTGCTAGTGCTGATAAAGAAGGGGCAACCAAAGTTTTTAATTAATTTAAAAAACTGATGGAAGAAGAAAATTATCTTCCACAGCAAGTGTTCAATGTTAATGAAACTGGACTGTTCTGGAAAAAAGATGCCCAAAAGAACATTCATCACCAAGGATGGAAAGCCTCTTTACCTGGGCATAAACCCGCGAACCGTCTCCTCTGTTGGCAATTGCCAATGCTTCAGGGGATTTCCGACTGAAGCCTATCTTCTGTCTACCACTCTGAAAACCCCAGGGTGTTCAGAAAGCAACAGAAAGTGGTAAGAACAATGGCAGGTTTGTGGAGATCAACCGTAGGCATGGGTGACAAGACAGTTCTTTAATGAATGGGCTGTTGATGTGTTTTGCCCCTCTGTCAAGAAATACCTAACCACCAATAAGCTTCCTTTGAGCTCTTCTCCTCATGGATAATATGCAAGTCATACCCTGACCTTACCCAGAAATTTGGTATAAATTTGACTTTGTGAAAGTGTTGTTTTTTGCCTCCAAACACTACATCCTCATACAATAATGGACCAGAATGTGATGAGCAACTTCAAGAGATTGTACATAAGAAGAAAAATGTTTAGGAGAAGTGTCATCAGGCAACTTCCATTGATCCTGAACTAACACTGAAACAGTTCTGGAAGACACAATTCAACGTCCTGGGAGAACATAAAACAGTTGTGTCATCATGGCAAAGTCTCCAATAGAACCCTCAATTCTTCATGGAAAGCACTGCTTATTGCATCAGTAGTCCATGATTTTGAGGATTTGAGGATGACTTACAGAGTTGAATGAGGAGATTGTGTCCATTGGTCAGTCATTGGGTCTTAAGAAGTGGAGGAGAAGGATGTGGAAGAGCTTGTGATGTCTCATGAGGAGAACTTTCTCCTAATGACTTGAAGGAACTGGATGAGGTGTACGGGTAGGGGCTGACAGTGGTGAGAGGAAATTGAAAGTGATGACCATATGTCAGCTAAACAGTTGAAAGTGCGGTACACTGGGAAGTTCAGGGGAACTGGCTAGCTTACCCAAGTGGAAAAAAACTGAACCCAACTTTGTGTCATGTTGAGGACTCAGTGGTCTCCTTCTTTAAACATAAGTTAATGGTGAAGGAGAGATGCCCCACAGACCTAATTGACACTTTCTTCAGTAAAGGCAGAGGGAACAAGATGCTAGCCCTCAGCCTTACCACTTCAAGGAGAGGATGTTCATGTGGTGGAGAATCTGTCAGTCAGAGGTTCCTGACATTTTCATGGAAGGTGACTCACCTTCAAGAAGCAGTAAATGCTTCTCCTCCACCTCCACTTCCTTCTCTTCTCCTTCCTCCCTGCACCTCCCACTTCAAATGCATGTCACCATCATCCAGGAGCCTTCTCATACACCTCAAAGTAAGTAATTTTCCGCCATTTTGTTGAAGTTAAGTACTGGAAGAGCTGGAACCAGTGCAAAACCCATTGAAACAATGGTTTCGGTTAACGAACGTTTCGGTTAACGAACGACCTTTTGGAACGGATTGAGTTCGTTAACCGAGGGGCCACTGTATTCAAAATGATCATCAAATTGTAAGAATTCCAGCAACGTAAATTATATTCTGGCCGGATAATTTGTATGAATTTTATGAGCTAAATAAAAAAATTATACTTCACCCGCGTATATGAGTAGATGCACCGCGTAAAATGGGAATTCCGGTTCTGGCAGGGTACCGCGTAAATGTAGAAACGCGTAAAGTGAAACCACGTAAAGCAAGGATTCACTGTATATATATAAATAATAATAATAATAAATTTTAATTTCCTGATCTGTTGACTGGTAAGGTTATAATATACTCATGGAGAGACCTAATCATACAAGAATTAATAGACAGAACAGAGAGCCAGGCATGAAGGATGAGGTACTATGGAGAAAGACAGTCTGTCAACATGGAAAAGACCTTTACCTTTGACCCATGTGACCATAGCCCATGAACCCACTTGGTCTTACCCAATCTTAATTAATTCCCAAGTGACCCACTGTCACATAGTAGCTAACGCATACCGCGTCAAACTTGGCCCATAAACTTACACAGGTTAAAATGTTTATATTGTTGACTATGTATACAGTACTGTACTTATTTTGCTGTTACATTTTCGTAGGTACTTACTCTTAGGTGATGAAACAGTAATGAATTGTGTGTGAGGATTATTCTTTTAATAAATATTGTTTTACTCACCATAAATTGGCTGCATCTACCTGAACTGCAAGCCACATTTTATAAATACCATTTCTCAATTACTCTGCAGGCTGCATGAAGACATGCAGCCCATGGGCCATCTATGCCTGCTTTGCATTATCAAAATAAATAGTGAAGAACTTTAGTGATTCTTTGGGTGTCCATCTGCCAGCCAATGATGCTTTGCTACAAACTGACCCTTAGCTAGGCCTTAGTTGCAAGCTTTGAGCAATAAAATAATTTTTTTAACCCTTCCTCACTTAACGAGGTCAAAATTCGGCTTGACTCACTGGGAAGGAAAAAAACTGGGGATCAGGTGGCCTGAGAGATGGCATGTTGCCATTGCTGCATGTAATGAAACTATAAAAGGTGTGGAAAATCCTTACAATATTCTAATGTGACTTGGAAGTATAGAAAATATAAATATAAAACTATGAAATAAGAAAAATGAAAAGCATAGGTATATATGTGTATGAAGTGAACGTGTGTGGAGGCAATGGGCTGTAACTGCAGTGTCGACTCGCCACCCAGGCACGCTCTTTCTCCCTAATGCGACATCACAGCAGACACATTGCGCAGTGCGGCAGTAGTTGAACTGTGTAATGTCACCCAGAAGATGGTTTGAGTGTGGACGGAACTATTTTTTGTACATAAAATATATGTTACTGTATTTATTGATATACTATGTATCAATTTTATTGTTTATCATAGCAATTATTGTTAATTTTTGACTTATGCAATTGAAATTTGTTTGAATTAAGTTACCCTTATGCTCACTAAATCATTTAATTCTGCACCATATCTTTTATATAGAAGTTTGGAATTAATAAATCAATCATTTAACTTCAAAACTGTTTATAACATAATTTTATTTTTATTAGTTGGGAGTACTGTACTCAGTGTTTACCACCCTGCCATTTGAACCTGTTGTTCGCCATCCGTGCTTTGCTGTTACCCTTTATTTAGTGATATTTAGATTGTTAGGTTTTCTGGGCGCAATCCCATTGTTGAACGAGGAATATTTACACAGGGGGTCCCTGACTTACGAACACTCGCCGATACGAACGGGATTAAACTAGAAATTTACAGTATTTTATTCAAGCGATGAATTATTTTTTACTTTCATTTACAATATTTTGTCATTATTTCTTCTTTTCTCTTAAATTAAGTGATTTTAGATGTATATAAGGACTTAGGCTATGATATACAGTCAGTTCTGCTATAACGCGATAGTTGTGTTCTTGTAAAATATCGTGTTATAGAAAATCGCGTAATAGAAATAACAGGGCTTATGGAGAAAATAGGGTTAGGTGCAGATTACTCGAAATCGAAAAAAATTAGTAGTTAACCTAACACAAAGGATAGCACAGTCTAAATAAGTGTTACATTCATATCTAATAATGAAATCATACAGTAAATGTAACACTTTACCTTGAAAAAATATGAATATAACTTGATGGGGGAGAAGGGTGATTTTGAGGTTGATAACATCGAGCTTCTCTTCAAGTGTTATATCCTTTCTTTTATGATCATCACCGGAATGCGATCACAAGAACGCTTCTTGGAGATATTTTTCTTTACCATATTCACAGTTAATACCACAAGATTGGAGAAATAGTAAGCAAAAATCGCGTTACAGCAAACAAGCGTTCGCGTTATACAAATATTGTTCCTCTATTCATAAATTGCGTTCGAGCCAATTCGCGTTGTCAAAACACGCGTTATAGCAGAACTCACTGTAGTGAGATTTAAAACATTGTTCTTTAAGTACAGTAAGCACATAGCATGTGTTCCAACTTATGTAGAAATCTGACTTATGGTATAAATGTCCTAAGGAACGGAACCCATTCGTAACCTGGGGACCCCTGTACGAGTATACTTCTTGATATGATAAATAACTTCATTTAACAGATAAGACACTCTACTCAAAAATTCACCATTACTTCATACCTATAAATCTGCCACTTTTAGTACACTCCAAAGAGATCAAGGGAAAAAAAAAGGATCCCATAAATTTTTACTCAGATAATCTCTACACATTTTTATTAAATATTGAAAAATATACACCACACACTGGAAATTGGAAACTTTACATCCTTGATTACTGAGAAAGAAAAGTGAAAACAACAGAAACAAAGCTTCCATGGTTTTATAAATCATAGATAAACATTAGTATATAAAACCTAGATAAACATTATTTGGTCAAACAACTGATAAATTTTACCAACTTTCATGAGTACTATTGCAATAATATTTCAAATCAATATAATATGAGCTTTCACTCAGTCTCCATGGCTTCTAGTTGTTTTATAGCATCCTTACTCTGCTCTAATTCAGCTAGTAAGTCCAACTTCTTGGTGTCATTTCTAGCACGAACATCTTCTGGTACCTGCAAAAATGATATCCCTTAGTGTATTTGCTGTATTGACTATTACAATGAATGACAGGTGATAATAGGAAAATGTGTTTGCCCTTGATTCATGCTGGGATAAACTTACACACTACAGTAAACCCTTTCAATACCAGACTATCTCATACAAGCCTTGTCCATTAGTGTGAGAGTTTCCTTTTCCCCCATTCAGAGCCATCAAAAAGCACTTCATATAAGGTATTGAAGGTTGTACACTACAGTATATAGAAATTCAACTTACCTTACCTTAGAACTTGCACTTCTTTCTTTATGCTACCTGGCATAAAGATGGCAATGTAATACCGAAAATTTTGAATATATGGGGGGGGGGGAGATAACACTGCTTATATGAACTGTTTAAAGAAAAGAATTTTTTTAAAATGTTTTTACTGCACTTCAACAACTAAGGTCTGTACAGTATGTGTATAACAAGATAATTAAAAGAATTTTATTAACAATAAAAAAATAAGAAACAGAACTCTCTGGGTTGAAAATAAGACCCAAGTCTGGTTATCAACAACTGTTTTCACCAAGATGATTGTTATTTGCTGTACTGTATACAGTAAAAGTCCAAAAATCCGGATGCCAGAAATCTGGACCACCCGAGAATCTGGACTTTTCGAAAACTTTAAAACTTTTTAAATTTAGCGGGCTTTTGTGGGTTACGTGAATGAATGGCGTTCCTTTAAAAAAATTAATTTACATAATTCTAATAATAAAAGTAATTGTAAATTATAGGTAGCTAATTTTGTTAGTTTTGTAATTAGCTTGTCCTCAAATGTAAAATTTGTGGCACTATAAATCTTTTGTGTGTATGTGTGCATGCCTGAACGCCACAGCGACAACAAGCAACCACGCAATCGCCACTTTAAAACAAGCAATCAAACTGTGACAACGTATGTAATTTTGAGTCCTACTCTTTTCATTTACAGAGTACAAGCCCATAATAATGGCTCCTGAAGTAGATGAACTTCGTTGTGTGAAGAGAAAGAAGAACACATTGAAATTGAGTGACAAACTTGAAATAATTAAGAAACTAGAACGTGATGTGAGCAATACTGATCTAATGGAAACATATGACATTGGAAAGTCTTCAATTTATGATATAAAAAAGGCAAAGAATAAAATTCTAGAATTCACAGCTTCTTCTGAGCCTTACAATAAAATTGCTGAAAGAAAAAGTTTACATTGGCCCAAATTATAAAATCTTGCTAAAGCGTTGCATAAATGGTTTTTGTTAAAACGATCAGAAGGTATGGCAATTTATGGGCTGATGCTTATTGCCAAAGCAAAGTCTTTTAAGGAGCAAATAAACATTGAATCAGAGTGAGCATTTAGCGATGGCTGGCTCAGGAATTTCAAGACTCATCATGGTATTAGACAGTTTGTTTACATTTTTGTCAAGTGTTGACTTTATTTTTCTTTAAAACTGCTCGTTTTGATAAATGAAGCATGCTTTACTTGCTTATGAATAAACTCTCAAAATGTACCTGTTCATCTCTTCTTTATTCCTCCTTAAATTTGAATTTTAAAAGTACTGCCTGAGAATCCGGAAAATCCGAAAATCCGGACCGACCCAATCCCCAAGCAGTCCGGATTTTTGGACTTCTACTGTAGTGTTATATGTAAGTAGCCACAGAATTTGTCTATGAATAAAGAGAAAACAGTACACTGTGCAGTACTATAAAGATAAAATAAGAACAAATAAGTAGGGGTATATTGTATGTGGAAAACGAGCGTATATCTGGGAGCTACAAGCAGAGGGGATGGGTTGGGGGGGACCGTGGGTGGGTGGCCCCCCTCTCTCCCCCAAGATCCATTTAACATGCCTTTATGCAATTTTGCCATAACTCTCATATAATTAAGGTTCATTTGGTGCCAGGGTGGAAACTATTATCTTAAAAGAATCACATTTCCTGAAAACAAAGGCCAAACTGTTTGGCTCAGACAGCTGATAGTCTTAGCTGCTTACCACAATGTCTATCTTCAACATTAAGTAATTAGTACAGTTCAGTTGTGTATTCATTATCACTTAATAAATACTATTGTAGTGTATAGTCTCTCCTCGACTTATGACAGGGTTCCGTCCCGACGACCAGGTTGTAAGTCAAATTGGTCGTAAGTCGAAAAGGTGAAAATAATACATATAAATTCTAAAATCGGTGTCTCTTTTTCTTCTCAGCACCACGAGAACTCTCACTTTTATGCTTACCAGCCATTTTAAAAGGAATTACAAAAGAAAATTTTGTCAGTACACAGCGCGAACACTAACGTCGGTACTAGGAAATACGTACATGCAATTTGAAAAATATTTTATACGATCACGGCGGTCATATGTCTGGGTTGTCGTAAGTCAAGGAGTAACTGTATTTATCATGACTTAATAAATACCATTGTTGTGTATTTATCACCACTAAATAAATACTTATGTAGTGTATTTATCATCACTTAATAAGAAATATTGTAGTGTACACTTCAATTAACCATGCTTGAACGATGATGCCTGGGTGAGCATCAAGTCACCCAGAAGGGTTGACAGTGCTGAGCTGCTACCATAGAATTCCATTGGCTAACGTCGTTCACCATTACTCTAGCGAGATGTATTAGGTTGAGAATTCCACCCCGAATGGTTCTCATTTAACCCATACTTAGGATACAAGGTTCATCCCAACATTACTCTAGATTGCTTGTAAGACCAGAAGGATCACTAAGACTAGCAGCCTCGCTAAAGTTCTTCTGGAAAAGCTGAACCCGCTACTGAGGACATGACCAAAATAGAGTTATGAAGAGAAAAACTTAACTCTGGCCTTCATGTTGAGAGTAATCAAAAAACCCAGGCCGGAAGCCTGAAAAGTTTCGTGAACGAACATAAGAAGAGGGAGAGGGATGGCCACATATATCATGGTATTCAGTACTTGCACGTGTATAATTGGAGAGAGAAAAAAAAAAAAAAAAACCGCGTTAAGTGAATAACAGAACATATGGGATTAATTCCAATAGAACCCAGCCCGACCCCCAAACTCCACTTTTTGAGGACAAATAACTATGTTGTAGTAAAAATTCTATCTTAACTTTATGGTGGCATGAAAAACAAGTACAGTATTACCCCGCTTAACGCGCTTTCACTTAACGCGTTTTCGCATATACGCGGTGCCTTGCCAAAGCTGAACTTTCACTTAACGCGGCATTTTTCATCATATACACGGTGAGTGTCCGGCTCGAGAGCTATTTTTAGATTCGCACCACCCCCCCACCCGCCACCCTGCCTGACTGCCTGTTTTAGCTCATAAAATTCATACAAATTACCCAGCCAGAATATAATTTACATTGCTGGAATTCTTATAATTTGGTGATCATTTTGAATATAAACAACATATATTTTGCATTAAACATACAATTTTTAGATAAAAATTGTTCTCTAGGTAATTATGTTATCTTTTGTCCAAAATATATGACATTTATATTCAAAATATTCCTGGTCTTACAAGGAATCCAGCAATGTCAATTATATTATCCTAACTTTAATCTGAGGTATTATTTAATACTAAATGTTAAAAACTCTTGAATGGAGGATTGGTGGGGGGTGGGGGGAGGGTTGGGACTGACCACGCGGTTGGAAGAGGGGGGGAAAGCAAGGTGGGGTACTTTGATTGACAGATAGTGTCGTGAAGAATATTTTTTTTTTTTTATTAACTGAAGATATTTGTTTTAGCTCATAAAATTCATACAAATTATCCGGCCAGAATATAATTTACATTGCTGGAATTCTTACAATTTGCTGATCATTTTAAATATAAACATCATAGATTTTGCATTAGACATACAAATTTTAGATGTAAAGTTTAATCTGAGTAAATATGTTATCTTTTGTGAAAAATATATGACATTTATATTCAAAATATTCCTGGTCTTACAAGGAATCCAGCAATGTCAATTATATTATCCTAACTTTAGTTTGAGGAATTATTTATTACTATACCTGGTTTTCCCCCAAAAATTTCTCAGAGGGAAGAGCCAGTGAGTGTAGTGTGAGAAGAGGGGGAGGGAGTTGAGTCCATTATTTGAATGGACATTAACTTGGCGACTGTATTTCTCTATTTCTCTTAAGTATTAATTGTGTGCATGTACCATCATAAAATTAAGATGTTATTTTTACTACAACATAGTTATTTGTCGTCAAAAAGTGGAGTTTGGGGGTCGGGCTGGGTTCTATTGGAATTAATCCCATATGTTCTGTTATTCACTTAACGCGGTTTTCACTTAACGCGGGACCCTCTGGGTTCAATTGACCGCGTTAAGTGGGGTACAACTGTAATATAGAAGAGGTTAGGTTAGGAAAGATAAAGGTTAACATAGGAAAAATAAAGAATAGGTTAAAAAACGAAAATTTTTGAGGAACACTCACGGTAGTAGAAGAGATGGGTCGGCATACGGGGATGGAGGCTGGTTCCGAGGCAGAGGGCAGATTACTGCCCCTCAGGTGAATCACCATTACTAGGTGAATCACCATTACTAGGTGAATCAATATCACTGTCACTTACAGTTGTTATGGCTTCCCTGACAAATCCCTCAAAATCAACTTCACTATCACTGGCTTGGGCTGGCTGTGGTGGGTTGCGGGCGAAGAACTCGGTTATGCTTTGCTGACGGCTGGCTTTGATGTTGTCATGATACACCGTGATGTACGGCTCCATAGCCTGCACCAGTCGGGTATGGAAGACGTCATGGCGTTCATCGTCAGTGTCGCGGGAAACGATGGACTTAATTTTTTCTGTTAACTCTATGAGACACTTAATATCACTATGACTTAAACTAGGTTCTTCGGAGAATGACGCACCTTCTTCCTCCTCTTCACTGGCGGGTTCTTCTTCCAACATCTCGTCGGCAGTTTTGGTTTAGTGCCGCTGGGTCCAGGTAAGGAAAGGTTTCTCTCTGGGGGTGGTGGTCCGGCGGAAGCCATTTTACGGAACAATGGATGCGCGTTAACCCGGCGTGGCCTTGAGGGATGAAACTGCCGCGGCTAGGTCAAGCGTCGTCTCTCCTCCCTCCCTCCCTCCCCGGGGTAGTCACGTCATAATACTTTAAGCCAATTACAGCTAGCAGCAGAGGGGGGTAGGGCTGCATGGCCAATCACAGTCCGAGACGTCATATGACGTCAGTGATAACGCAACAAAGACACACACTGCGCAACCTTACCGCGCCGCTTACCCAAGCGGAGGGAGGAGGAGGGAGAGGCAGGCAGGCAGGCGGGCGGGTGGGTGGCGCGTGGGCAAAATCTAAAAATAGCATCCGAGCCGGACACTCACCGCAAGAGAAAAACCCGCTATAAAAGCCAGCTAAGGGCGCACCGCGAAGAAGGTAAAACGCCAATGAAAGCGCCGCTAAGCGGGTAAAACTGTATATATGCAAGTAATCACCGTAAAGATCCAGAGTATGTTGATAATCATAGCAAAGAAGATTACGCCAGACCATTCACCCTGAAGATGTGAATTACACGAAAGCGCGGAACTCTGTGTTTTCTTCTTTGTGGTTATCAGCATATATATATATATATATATATATCCAGAAATTTCAGAGTAATTTCAAATGCCCCGCCATGAGTGATACTGAGCGTTCAAGGTCATCTGAGGGGAGGGAGCGCTGCCTGCTCGTAGCGAGAGACTGCGGAACTCGGCCTATATGATATTAAATGTAATTTACCGAATTAATAATGATGCGATTCATGAAGTTAAGGGACTATTATTGAATTTGAAATTATTATAGATCGTTTAGCAGTCTGAATAATGTTACGGGTGTCCCAAGGAGTTATTAGTTAGGCGGTAAATATATCACGTAGACCTAAGCTAACGCCTTGAGGAGACGCGACGCTGGCTAGGCCCAGTCCCGGAGAGCATTCACACAGACAAGACGTTCCGCGCGTCCATCAGAAATAGTCACGTGGCCTAGTCACCTGTGCTGCGCTATTGCAGTATAACAAGTAAGTCTCATTCGATCTCAGACAGGGTTAGATAGGGCAGTGATAAAGTAAACTAGAGCTAACAGTGAGTTCATTTCAGGGTTTCCGTCAGAACCCACGGAGTTGATTGGAGTTGACCGGAGTTGATTGGAGTTGACCGGAGTTGACTGCGAGAGATTGACTGCCGTTGATGATTGAGGGTGGCGATTGTCGCCATTGGACCGATCAGTGTAGGCCTGTCACTGTTTAGCGGGGTAGCAAAGGATCTCTTGAGTGAACGAGTGCTCCCGACAACTAAAACGACACGGGACCAGCATCGGCAGTGGGTGATCAGTTCTTACCACTCCGGTGCACAACACCACGTGTCCCGAGCAGCTAGTGAAACCCTCTTGCTAACGGGAAGCTAAAGTTTCTCTCAACTGCACAAGGTCTGATTGGCTCACTCTCGTCCTGCCCATGGACGCACTGGGAGTACACTGAGGCTATCTGAGTATATTAATGGTCACACACTGAGACCGTGAGTCTAGGACTCTAGGAGATACCTAGAGGAACATTTTATCTTCATTATTACGGGTGTAGTTAACACCACTCCTCAGACTGATATTATCTTGACGTGTGTAGTTAATATTTCTTAAATAATTTTGATAATATTGTTTTGAATGTTTGTGCCATTAAGTGGAACCAGAGTGATACTGTGATTGATTCTTTTAATGCATCTGATTGTTCTTCATAATTCTGATCTCAGGTATAACCTTGTTCCCCAGAGTAGTGGTTAAGTTAGGTTAGGAAGTGTGCATCTGTTGGGGTGCTATAATTTTGTTGAGTGCCCTTAAGGCCTATTCATTGTAGAGTATTTAATTTCTCAAATTTTATTACCATTTCCTCAGTGACTGATACTATCTTGTTGAGTGTCCTTAAGGCCTATTCATTGTAGAGTATTTAATTTCTTAAATTTTATTACCATTCCTCAGTGACTGATATTATTTTGTTGAAGACCCTTAAGGCCTATTCATTGTGGAGTATTTAATTTCTTATTTTTTAGTACCATTTCCTAAGTGACTGATATTATTTTGTGAAAGCCTTAAGGCCTGTTCATGTGGGCGAGCAACATTTCTTAATACTTCAAATTTATTGTTGCCTGTGTTTCTAATAATTTCTATGTCATGTATAACTTTTATTCCCCAGAGTAGTGTTTAAAGTTTAAGTTAAGAGGTGCGCATATTGGTGTACCATTATTTGATTGTGTTTGTAGTGTTGGAGGGAATATAAGTGTCTAAATTTTACAGTGTGTCTCATTCATCCCAGTCACAGACGCTATCCTTCCACGGGTCACGGACAGTTCATTTTGTGTAGTAGATTTAAGTGTTCTTGTGCTGGTTCGGGATTTTTCTCAAAGGGGCGCTTCCACTGCCTTTACCATCTATTAAATTTTAATAAACCCCAAGTCAAGTGAGAAATTAAAGTCCAGCAAATTCCGACCGGTTACATATATATATATATATATATATATACATATATATATATATATATATATATATATATATATATATATATATATATATATATATATATATATATATATATATATATATATATACAGTAAAAGTCCAAAAATCCGGATGCCAGGAATCCGGACCACCCGAGAATCCGGACTTTTCGAAAACTCAAACTTTTTAAATTTAGCGGGGGCTTTTGTGGGTTATGTGAATGAATGGAGTTGCTTTTAAAAATTAATTTACATAATTCTAATAGTAAAAGTAATTGTAAATTATAGGTAGCTAATTTTGTTAGTTTTGTAATTAGCTTGAACTGAAATATAAAATTTGAGGCACTATAAATCTTTTCTGTGTATGTGTGCATGCGTGAATGCCACAGCTGCACAGCGACAACAAACGACCACACGATCGCCACTTTAAACAAGCAATCAAACTGTGACAACGTATGTAATTTTGAGTCCTACTCTTTCCATGTACAGAGTACAAGCCCATAATAATGGCCCCTAAACTAGATAAACTTTGTTGTGTGAAGAGAAAGAAGAACACATTGAAATTGAGTGACAAACTTGAAATAATTAAGAAACTAGAATGTAATGTGAGCAATGCTGTTCTAATGGAAACATACAACATTGGAAAGTCTACAATTTATGATATAAAAAAGGCAAAGAATAAAATTCTAGAATTCACAGCTTCTTCTGAGCCTTACATTAAAATTGCTGAAAGAAAAAGTTTACATTGGCCCAAATTAGAAAATCTTGATAAAGTGTTGCACGAATGGTTTTTGTTAAAACGATCAGAAGGTATGGCAATTTCTGGGCCGATACTTATTGCCAAAGCAAAGTCTTTTAAGGAGCAAATGAACATTGAATCAGAGTGCGCATTTAGTGATGGATGGCTTAGGAATTTCAAGACTCGTCATGGTATTAGACAGTTTGTTTACATTTTTGTAAAGTGTTGACTTAATATTTCTTTAAAACTGCTCGTTTTGATAAATGAAGCATGCTTTATTTGCTAATGAATAAACTATCAAAATGTACCTGTTCATCTCTTCTTTATTCCTCCTTAAATTTTAATTTTAAAAGTACAGTTGTACCCCACTTAACGCGGTCAATTGAACCCAGAGGGTCCCGCGTTAAGTGAAAACCGTGTTAAGTGAATAACAGAACATATGGGATTAATTCCAATAGAACCCAGCCCGACCCCCAAACTCCACTTTTTGACGACAAATAACTATGTTGTAGTAAAAATAACATCTTAATTTTATGATGGTACATGCACACAATTAATACTTAAGAGAAATAGAGAAATACAGTCGCCAAGTTAATGTCCATTCAAATAATGGACTCAACTCCCTCCCCCTCTTCTCACACTACACTCACTGGCTCTTCCCTCTGAGAAATTTTTGGGGGAAAACCAGGTATAGTAATAAATAATTCCTCAAACTAAAGTTAGGATAATATAATTGACATTGCTGGATTCCTTGTAAGACCAGGAATATTTTGAATATAAATGTCATATATTTTTCACAAAAGATAACATATTTACTCAGAATAAACTTTACATCTAAAATTTGTATGTCTAATGCAAAATCTATGATGTTTATATTAAAAATGATCAGCAAATTGTAAGAATTCCAGCAATGTAAATTATATTCTGGCCGGATAATTTGTATGAATTTTATGAGCTAAAACAAATATCTTCAGTTAATAAAAAAAAAAAAATATTCTTCGACACTATCTGTCAATCAAAGTACCCCACCTTGCCTTCCCCCCCTCTTCCAACCGCGTGGTCAGTCCCAACCCTCCCCCCACCCCCCACCAATCCTCCATTCAAGAGTTTTTAACATTTAGTATTAAATAATACCTCAGATTAAAGTTAGGATAATATAATTGACATTGCTGGATTCCTTGTAAGACCAGGAATATTTTGAATATAAATGTCATATATTTTGGACAAAAGATAACATAATTACCTAGAGAACAATTTTTATCTAAAAATTGTATGTTTAATGCAAAATATATGTTGTTTATATTCAAAATGATCACCAAATTATAAGAATTCCAGCAATGTAAATTATATTCTGACCGGGTAATTTGTATGAATTTTATGAGCTAAAACAAATATCTTCAGTTAATAAAAAAAAAAATAATTCTTCACGGGTAACAGATGGTCGGTCGGTCGGTCCCTCCCTCCCCCCCACCCCCCACCAACCGTCCCAAGGAGATGTGTGGGATAACCACTAAATTTTAATAAATAATACCTCAAACTAAAGTTAGGATAATATAATTGACATTGCTGGATTCCTTGTAAGAACAGGAATATTTTGAATATAAATGTCATATATTTTGGACAAAAGATAACATAATTACCTAGAGAACAATTTTTATCTAAAAATTGTATGTTTAATGCAAAATATATGTTGTTTATATTCAAAATGATCACCAAATTATAAGAATTCCAGCAATGTAAATTATATTCTGGCTGGGTAATTTGTATGAATTTTATGAGCTAAAACAGGCAGTCAGGCAGAATTGGCGGAGTGGTCGCCCGAATCTAAAAATAGCTCTCGAGCGGACACTCACCGCTAATATGATGATGAAAAAATGCGCGTTAAGTGAAGATTCAGCTTTGGCAAGGCACAAAAAGCGTATATCTTGACAACGTTAAAGTGAAAGCGTTAATGAGGCCAATACTGTACTGCTTGCTGAAAATCAGGAAAAATCGAAAAATCAGGACCAAACCCAATCCCCAAAGCAGTCGGTTTATAGATTCTACAATATATATATATATATATATATATATATATATATATATATATATATATATATATATATATATATATATATATATATATATATATATATATATATATATATATATATATACACACAATCGCCAGTTAATATCCGACGAACAACGTCCATGCCAGCCGTCCGTAGCCCCCCAAAAGTAGCGCCTGCTGGGCCACCTCCGGCCCCCTACTTGAGAACATGATGATCCTCCCCGTACTGGTCAGATATTATGTGTTAAGAATATGCTTCCTTAGAAGCTTTTAAGCATTTGCCTGAGGTGAAATGTTAACCTTACATCAAAGGATAAAATCTTTCACCTACAATTGACAATAACACCCACATTGCTGTAATCAGATATGTCTAATTGCCTCAACGTTGCAACCCCAGTTGCAGTGAAATTTAATTTCAAATTCTGTGGCATTACTAAAAATAGTAAAGTTTTGCAAATTGCACTCTAAGATTAAGAGAGAAAAGCGGAGGAGGACTCAGGCGTCCTGATGATGTGAGAGAGAAAAGCGGACTCGTGTGACGGGGACCAAATAAAAAGCATAGCTCGTGTTTTGTGGACTACAGTGATAGCGTATCCTTTTTTCATCACTGCTTAATAAACCTAGCCATGCCTGTATGTGTTTATGATGTTACCAGAAACATTATATATATATTTAATGGGTATAAATGGTTGTATGCAAATGGGAAGTTTGGGGTTGGAGTCTTGGGTGCCTGGAACCAATAGAATAAATCCAAGTTCTATACTTCCGTTATCGTGAGGTCCCAATTAGGCGTATTAAGCAAGGATGACTATATATACTTGTGACACTGGCCAGTTAGCTTCTGGTGTTATGGTACAGGGTACCAAGTGACAGCACTAGGATCCGCTTCACTCTATCAAGGAATAAGCAATTAAAATTTAAATTGAAAAAAAAACAAAAAACATTGAATAAATTATCTTACAAGAATCCCTCAATGTAAGTTATATTCTTGGAGTCGTTTTGGGTGGAAAATTATAAAGAAGAGCTTAGTCCTTAATGTGTGATAAAGAGAGAAACACGCGAGGCAGGCCTTCAGCGCCAACTTTAATAAAATCTTATCTCCAAATAAATAAACAAACAAGCATGACCTTCTGTCACCTCACCTCCACGCCCCTCCCCTCCTCCCACCACCCTCGTGTTCAAGATAAAGATTGAAGTGATTTCTTTATATTTTTATTTTATATAATATCTCAGACTAAGTTACGATAATATAATTGCAAATCCTTTAAGGGCCAGAATTAATTTGAATATAAGCGTCATATATTTTGTCAAGATATAAAAAATGTAGTACATTAGTGTACAGTACTATGGTACATTTTATAAAAAAAGTTTTCAACGCTGTATTTTTTGGAGATTTACATAAATTTCTTCATTTATTTCACCCATTTACATTCCACACCATACTAAAGCGTAAAATAAATTAGTGCAAAGCTGGACTGCATGTACTAATTTGATTCTGATACTAAAAGTATTATGTCTAGTATGAATTATGTTTATATTCAAATAAATCAGCATCTTACAAGAATCAGCAATGTTGAATTATATTCTCCTAGGTCATATCACTGGCATTTTAAAATGAGAGAAAGCTTAAATAGGACATTAAATAAACACTGAACACCTTCCTCAAACTTATCACCTCAACCCCCTAGCCCCTGCGTTGGGTGGCAGGCAAATCAGTCCCCCAGCCAGCCGGCTTTTGAGCAGTTTTTATCTTATATAATATCTCAGACTAAAGTTAGGGGTATAATTTACATTTACTGGAATCATACAGAACCAGCCAATAATTTGAATATAAATGTCTTATATTTATTAAGAGATAAAATTTTGTGCATTGAGTGTGCAATACTGTAATACATTTTTATAAAAAGTTTTTCAGCACCATATTTTTTGGTGAATTTACATAGATTTCTTAGTGCAAAGCTGGGAATGCACATGTACTAGTTGATTACAGTACTAAAATTGTTTTGTCTAGAGCAAATTATAGCATGTTATATTCAAATTAATCAGTATGTTACAAGAATCCCAGCAATGTTAATTATTTTCACCCAGGTCATTTTCACTATTTTTTATAAGAAAGCTTAGTCACCTAAGAACTGATAAATATACATCTTTTGCGTTAGACCTGGGCCTGTGCCAACTGTCCAAAGCGTCACTACCTCCCTCCCCGCCCCCTCGCACCCTCTCTCTCCCCACTATCTGCCCGGCGTTGCTGGAATCCTTATAAAACAGTGAATAATTTTAATATAAACGTCATGTATTTTTGCACAAGAGATAAATTAATCACCTGTATCATATTACACAGTAATCTGAAAACCGATTTAGAGTGAAAATGTATATACTGCGTATATAGTATTCCACCACATACACATTTGGTTAATGTCGCGTTTCCAACAATATATCTAGGACGTTAACGGCATGACTGTATGTATATATATATATATACAGTAATTACCCGCTTACGCGTCAATTGAACCCACAGGGTACGCGTTAAGAACAACAGAACATATGGGATTAATTCAATAGAGACTGGCCCGACCCCCAAACTCCCTTTTTGACTGACACACAACTATGTTGTAGTAAAAATTTTATCTTAACTTTATGATGGTATGCACACACAATTAATAATTAAGAGAAATATCAATAATATTAGGTTTTTTAACACTTGCATTAGTAGAAAAAGATGGCGCTGCGGATGGGGGGTTGGTTCGGCAGAGGCAGATTATTGGCCCTCACCTGTATCCTTGTATCACTATCCACCACAGGGCTTGCAGGGCCTCTTTGTCAAACCTCAAAGGCCATATAAGTCCATATCCTCACTATAATTATCACTATCACTGACTTGGGCCGGCTGTGGGTGGGTGGCGGGTGAAGAACCGGTAATTTTTGATGACTGGGCGACCTTGTGCGCATCGTACTTGCCGCTTTCCGAATATGATGAAAAATTCGATTAAATGAAAGTTCAGCTCTGGCGAGGCACGCATTATATGATAAAACAGCGTTAAGTGAAACCCGGCGTTAGGCGGATAATACTGTTGTGTATGTATATATATATATATGTATATATGGTATATATATATATAAATAAATGTGGAATTGTTATCTAGGTATATGTTGATAACCGCAAGGAAAAGAAACATGAAAGCACTTGGGGAACTTGTGAATATATATATATATATATATATATATATATATATATATATATATATATATATATATATATATATATATATACATATACAGATCACATTACACTCTGATTATGCCTCCTTACTTGAGTCAATAGGACCAGGGTCGTGTTAAGTGATCCAGCTAAGTGAACAACAGAACATATGGGATTAATTCAATAAAAACCAGCCCGACCCCCAAACTCCCACTTTTGAAGACACATAACTATGTTGTAGTAAAAATAACATCTTAATTTTATGATGGTACATGCACACAATTAATACTTAAGAGAAATAAATACAGTCGCCAAGTTAATGTCCATTCAATAATGGACTCAACTCCCTCCCCTCTTCTCACACTACACTGCTGGCTCTTCCCTCTCTGAGAAATTTTGGGGAAAACCACTAAATTTTAATAAATAATACCTCAAACTAAAGTTAGGATAATACAATTGACATTGCTGGATTCTTGTAAGACCAGGATATTTTGAATATAAATGTCATATATTTTGCACAAAAGATAACATATTTACTAGAAAACATTTTATCTAAAATTTGTATGTCTAATGCAAAATATATGATGTTTATATTCAAAATGATCATCAAATTATAAGAATTCCAGCAATGTAAATTATATTCTGACGGGTAATTTGTATGAATTTTATGAGCAAAACAAATATCTTCAGTTAATAAAAAAAATATTCTTACAGGGTAACTGATGGTCGGTGCTCTCCCTCACCCCCACCAACCGTCCCAAGGAGATGTGTGGAAAACCACTAAATTTTAATAAAAAATACCTCAAACTAAAGTTAGGATAATATAATTGACATTGCTGGATTCCTTGTAAGACCAAGGAATATTTTGAATATAAATGTCATATATTTTGCCAAAAGATAACATATTTACTAGAGAAAACATTTTATCTAAAATTTGTATGTCTAATGCAAAATATATGATGTTTATATTCAAAATAATCCTCAAATTATAAGAATTCCAGCAATGTAAATTATATTCTGCGCAATTTGTATGAATTTTATGAGTTAAAACAGGCAGTCAGGCAGGGTGGCGGGTAGGGCAAATCTAAAATAAGCGTCTCGAGCGGACACTCACACGTATATGTGGAAAAAATCCGTGTTAAGTGAAAGTTCAGCTCTGGCGAAGGCACGTATATATGCATAGTTAGAATAATACTGTATATATATATATATATATATATATATATATATATATATATATATATATATATATATATATATATATATATATATATATATATATATATATATATATATATATATATATATATATATATATATATATATATATATATATATATATATATATATATATATATATATATATATATATATATATATATATATATATATATATATATATACACAGTAGTACCCGCTTGATCAGCATCAAACACAGGGTGCCGTGTTATGAAAAAACCGGCTAAGTGAACAACAGAACATGGATTAATTCAATAGAAACTGGCCCGACCCCCAAACTCCACTTTTTTCGACACAATACTATGTTCTGAGTAAAAATAACATCTTAATTTTATGATGGTACATGCACACAATTAATACTTAAGAGAAATGAGAAATACAGTCCTGAAGTTAATGTCCATTCAAATAATGTCAACCCACTCCCCTCTTTCTCACTACACTGCTGGCTCTTCCCTCTATGAAAATTTGGGGGAAAACCACTAAATTTTAATAAATAATACCTCAAACTAAAGTTAGGATAATAGCCTACAACTGACATTGCTGATTCATTGAAGAGAATATTTTGAATATAAATGTCATATATTTTGCACAAAAGATATATACCTCAGAGTAAACATTATATCTAAAATTTGTATGTCGAATGCAAAATGCGTGTTTATATTCAAAATGATCAAAATTGTAAGAACAGCAATGTAAATTATATTCTGGCGGGTAATTTATGAATTTTATGAGTTAAAACAGGCAGTCAGGCAAAGTGGTAATTGGGAGCGAATCTAAAAAATAACTTTGAGCGGACACTCACAGCGTATCATTAGAAAAAACCAGATTGGTAAGTTAAACCTGGCGAGGCACCTGAATCTTGGTAAAAACAGCGCTAAAACCGCGTTAAGCAGGTATACTATATATGTATATATATATACAGTCAACCCTCACTTTACGCGGTTAATGTAACTCACAGGGTACCGCGGAAAGTGAGAAACGCGTAAAGTGAATAACATAACATATGGGATTAAATGAAATAGAGACCAGCTGACCCCCAAACTCCACTTTTTCCAACACAATACCTATGTTCTAGTAAAAATAACATCTTAATTTTATGATGGTACATGCACACAATTAATACTTAAGAGAAATAGAGAAATACAGTCGCCAAGTTAATGTCCATTCAAATAATGGACTCAACTCCCTCCCCCTCTTCTCACACTACACTGCTGGCTCTTCCCTCTGAGAAATTTTGGGGGGAAAACCAGGTATAGTAATAAATAATACCTCAAACTAAAGTTAGGATAATATAATTGACATTGCTGGATTCCTTGTAAGACCAGGAATATTTTGAATATAAATGTCATATATTTTTCACAAAAGATAACATATTTACTCAGATTAAACATTTTATCTAAAATTTGTATGTCTAATGCAAAATATATGATGTTTATATTCAAAATGATCACCAAATTGTAAGAATTCCAGCAATGTAAATTATATTCTGGCCGGGTAATTTGTATGAATTTTATGAGCTAAAACAAAAATCTTCAGTTAATAAAAAAAAAATATTCTTCACGACACTATCTGTCAATCAAAGTACCCCACCTTGCCTCCCCCCTCTTCCAACCGTGCGGTCAGTCCCAACCCTCCCCCCCACCCCCCACCAATCCTCCCTTCAAGAGAAAGAGTGGGTGAAAAAAATAAATTTTAACATTTTGTATTAAATAATACCTCAGATTAAAGTTAGGATTATATAATTGACATTGCTGGATTCCTTGTAAGACCAGGAATATTTTGAATATAAACGTCATATATTTTGCACAAGAGATAAAATACTTACTCAGAGTGAACATTTTATCAAAAATTTTTATGTCTAATGCAAAATATATGATGTTTATATTCAAAATGATCATCAAATTGTAAGAATTCCAGCAATGTAAATTATATTCTGGCCGGGTAATTTGTATGAATTTTATGAGCTAAAATAAAAATCTTCAGTTAATAAAAAAAAAATATTCTTCACACGGTAACAGATGGTCGGTCGCCGGTCCCTCCCTCCCTCCCTCCCCCCCACCCCCCACCAACGTCCCTACTAGATAAATGTGTGGGAATACCAGACTGTTTACCTTTTTAGTAATAAATAATAAATCAGACTAAAGTTAGGATAATATAATTGACATTGCTGGATTCCTTGTAAGACCAGGAATATTTTGAATATAAATATCATATATTTTGCACAAAAGATAACATATTTACTCAAGAGTAAACATTATATCTAAAATTTGTATGTCTAATGCAAAATCTATGATGTTTATATTCAAAATGATCATCAAATTGTAAGAATTCCAGCAATGTAAATTATATTCTGGCCGGATAATTTGTATGAATTTTATGAGCTAAATTAAAAAAAATTATACTTCACCGTGTAAAGGGGTACACCCACCGCGGAATGTGAGCATCCTGGGTTCTGGCAGGGCACCGCGTAAACGTGGAAACGCGGAATGTGGGACCGCGTAAAGTGAGGGTTGTATGTATGTGTATATATATATATATATATATATATATATATATATATATATATATATATATATATATATATATATATATATATATATATATATATATATATATATATATATATATATATATACTGTATATATATACTCATTTCTACATTTACGTGGTATCCTGCCAGAACAAGAATTCCCACTTTACGCACTGCATCTACTCATATACGCTGGTGAAGTATAATTTTTTTATTTAGTTCATAAAATTCATACAAATTACCCGGCCAAATTATAACTTCCATTGCTGGAATTCTTACAATATGATGATCATTTTGAATATAAACATAACAGATTTTGCATTAGACACAAATTTTAGATCTAATGTAAGAATGTTGTTTACTCAGAGCAAATATGTTATCTTTTGTGCAAAATATACGACTTGTATATTCAAAATATTCCTGGTCTTGCAAGGAATCCAGCAATGTTAATTATATTATCCTAAATTTAGTCTGAGGTATTATTTATTACAAAAAATATAAATATGCTGTTTTAACCCAAACATTTCTCTAGTAGGGAGGGAGGGACCCAGCAAGCGTGGGAAGAAGGGGGGGGGAGCCGTAGGTGGGGTATTTTGATTGACAGATAGTGTTTGGGTGAAGGATATTTTTTTTATTTACTGAAGATAATTCTTTTAGCTCATAAAACTCATACAAGTTACCCGCCAGAATATAATTTACATTGCTGGAATTCTTGCAATATGATGATCATTTTGAATATAAACATCATAGATTTTGCATTAGACATAGAAATTTTAGATCTAATGTAAGAATTTTGTTTACTGTAAGAATTTTGTTTACTCAGAGCAAATATGTTAGCATAATGTTATCTATTTGGTGCAAGGAAAAGTTTGAGGTATTATTTCTTACTATACCTTAAAACCTAGTGTTTTCACCCAAATATTTCTCAGAGAGGGAGGAGCCAGCAAGCGTGGGAAGAGGAGGGGGGGGGTGGGGGGGGGGAGTTGAGTCCATTATTTAAATGGACATTAACCTGGGACTGTATTTCTCTTAAATATTAATTGTGTGTGCATACCATCATAAAATTAAGATGTTATTTTTACTACAACATAGGTATTGTGTCGGAAAAAGTGGAGTTTGGGAGTCGGCCCAGTCTCTATTTCAATTAATCCAATATGTTCTGTTATTCCATTTACTCGTTTCTCGTTTTACGCGGACCTCTGCGGGTTCAATTGACTGCGTATATCGGGGTATTACTGTACAGTAGAGGAGGGCGAGATCAAGTCCACAATGGTCCGGTCATTAGGTAGTGACCCTACTAATCTTCAAAAGCACTGCAGCAGTTGGTAGTCAGGTCAGAGGGTGAGAAGGTTGGGTCAGCTTACCCTCTGACCTGACTACCGACTGCTGCAGTGCTTTTGAAGATTAGTAGGGTCTCTACCTAGTGACCGGACCATTGTGGACTTGATCTCGCCCTCCTCTACTGTATATATAAGCCTTGTTATGTATTTCTCCTTAGTCTGTACTCACCCCTGAAGATGTGATTTACACGAAAGCGCTTGGAAACTTCGTGTTTTCTTTTTTCCTTGTGGTTATCAGCATATACCTGGATCACGCGCACCTACAGTGAGCTTACATGTGGCTCAATGACCGACCCTCCGCCGACGATGGACATAGGGGATTCCCTTTGTCTCCCTGCCCCGTTGCGCCTTCGTCATCTCGCCTTTCCTCGGGACTTGCCTCTGAGCACACAGACAACCTGGTTCTTCCGTCACTGCTCTCCACTTCGCCTCCACCGAGGTCCTACAGCCGTAATAGTCACCACACAAATGGACGAGACGGTACGCCTGCTCACTCAGGTGGGCTTTCCTGCTCCCCGGGGGGAGGTGATGCTGAAGTTCACCACCATCACCCCAGAAACTCGTCGTAACAAGGTAATGGTTTGCCACGTACCCTGGGAGATCCCTATCGATGATCTTCGCCCTCTTCACCCACAACTACTGGACATGGAATGCAGCATCAACCTGGTCTCCAAATGTCCATCCAATTCACAACTGTCCTCTCGACCGATTTATCGGAACCCCAAAAATCTGTGGTCGTTGCCAAGCGTGGAAACGCCGCACCTGGGAGTGCACGAGGATGGTCGCCTGCGGTTTCTGTGCAGGTCCTCACGACACAGTGGAATGCAAATCGAAAATTCAGAACAAAATCCCAGTTATTCCACGGTGTGTCAATTGCCATGGCAGTCACCACACCTGGAATGCCAATTGCCCAAAGCGTCTCTGGGACTCGCCCGGGGAAAACTTACGTTGTACCACTGCCCTCGTCTCTGACGAAGCCCCTGTCAACCAAACCTCACTCCTTCCTATCCACCACCGCCTCTTCCATCCACCAAGGATTTCCCATTGATCTCCTCTCCTCTACCATCACCCCGACCACCCTTCCTTTCTCCCCTCCCTCCCTCTCCCTACCGTTCTTGGAACAAGGTCGTTGCCGGCCCTGCCACAGTCACCACCACCTCCTGCCCACCTGGACCCCAGCTGTCCTTCACCAGCACCACCACCTCTTGCTCACCTGAGCCCTCACCTTTCCTCCCCGTCACCACCACCTCCTGCCCACCCGAACCTCCGCTGTCTCCCACCAGCACCACCACCTCTTGCTCACCTGAACCCTCACTGTCCCTCTCCATCGCTACTACCACCACCACCTGCCCAGTCGGGCCCTCGGCAATCCTCGCCGCCACCTCCAGCTCCTGCACAGGTACACCAAGTTGGTTCTATGGAAACAATCACTCTCCGTCTGGATCGCCACTCCAAGCAAATCAACCTTCTCTCTGCCCAACTCGACTCGTTTGTGAAAAAAATTTCGACATTGCAGAGGCAACAACAACTCATTCTGGACACCCTGACCCAACAGGGGCGCACTTTGCAAGCCCTGGTGACCCGCCTCCTTCCATCTCCCGAGATGGAGGATCCATCCCTCGCTCTCCCACTCCTCCCTCTCCATTTTTCTCAATAGAATTTGGTACCTCCCCCAGATCCCTGTCTAGCCCCACTGACTCATCTCACACCGGAGGCCGTTCCCTCCTCTTCTTACAATGGAACATCCAGGGACTTAGACCTCGCCCAGTTTGTGCTCTCCCATCATTTAGATGTTGCTCTACTTCAGGAAACCATCACAGATGATGTTACTCCACTCCGCCTCTCTGGCTATACTGTTTACACCCTGCCTCGGTACCGTGGGCAGGCTCGTGGCCTCCTCACCCTTGTGCGTAACACCATTCCATCTGTTTGTCTCCCTTCACCTGATTCACATGGACCCCCGTCTGAATTACTTTCTGTCTCCCTTACTCTTGGTGACCGGACCCTTCGTGTAGTCAATGTTCATTTCAAGAGCAATTCTCTGGACCCCCAGGTTCTTCATGACCTCCATGATGGGGTTCCCACTATTGTTTTTGGCAACTTTAATGCCTGCCATCCCACTCTTACTCCGGATCATCCCACGCCATGTACCCTAAACGGATCACATCTCTCACAGTTTCTTAATGGGGATGATGATTTTCGCTTTCTTTGTCCTAACAATCCTACTCGTCTCCCCCATAGTTTCCTTGATGTTGGCTTACTATTGAACGGTCATACCTCCTTTCATCCTACCATCTGCACCGAGCCTGCTCTGTATAGTGACCATCTTGCGGTTACTACCCATCTCAGGCTCTCCTTCTCTGCCTCGACATCAGCTCCTTATCGATCCCCTCGCCTTCGTCTCACACAAGATGCTGTTCCTTCCTTTGCCCAATACCTTTCTACCTGGGCGGATTCCTATTTTGTCCCCCAGTCCCTTGACTCTTACAGTGCTGATTTTGTTGATGCCGTGTATGACTCTGTCAATCGCGCTACCCCTCCACGCCCTCCCCGTCACCCCAGAAGTGCCACCAACTACTGGTATCGTATCCCTGCCATGAGACATCTCCGGCAGGTAACCCGTGATCTCCACTCTGCCATACGGAGGTCTCGCTCTCCAGAGGACTGGGAAGACTTAAAAAATTGGTGCTCCTTTGCAACTCAGGAGCATCGTTGGATTCGTGAGGCGGACTGGCTATCTTTCACGGGGTCTCTATCGTTCCAGTTGTCACCCTCTTATGTATGGAATCCGATTAATGCTATACGGGGTACTCGACGGAGGCCTCCTCCCCACCCTGACCCCACCTCCCTTGCCTGCTCTTTAATGGAGGACTGGGCACGAGCTTCCTCCCCTGAGGCACTTCCAGATCCAATACAGGAGGCAGTGCAGGCTCGCATCGATGCGTCTGAGCCTGTTGTTCGTGCTGCTCTTACCTCCCCTGCCCCCACTCATCATCCCATCACACAGTTCGAGCTTGACAGTGCTCGTCGCTCTAGAAAAAGACACCTCTCCTGGGGATGATCAGATAACCTACTCTGTCCTCAACGCCTGTACTAATATTCCTAACAGCCCCTTGCTTGCTCTCTACAATATGTCTTATGAACATGGGGTTCTCCTGTCTAACTGGAAAAATGCCACTATTATCCCCATCCATAAGCCGGGAGATCCTGGGAAATATCGACACATTAGTCTTACCTCCTGTGTTTGCAAGATGATGGAGAGGATACTCCATCGTCGCCTTCTTCACACCATAGGCGGCTTCCACAACTCCCTCAATGGTTTCATACAACATTGCAGCACAGCACACTCCATTGCTTCCTTTTATTGCAACCAGACTACCAGTGTCTCCGTCTTCCTTGATATCAAGGGAGCCTTTGATACGGCTCATACTGCCCTCAGTTCAGCTGAACTTGAGCGGCTAGGGGTTAAAGGTTGACTTCTTCAATGGATCGCCTCTTACCTCACTGGACGTCAGGCCCGGGTTCGCATTGAAGGCTCTATATCTCCTGATCATGAAATGAGCCTCGGCACCCCTCAAGGTGGAGTCTTGAGTCCCACCTTGTTTAGCACTCTCATGCACTCCATTGCACCTCTCCCGTGGCCGACAGAAGTTGTCCACTCAGGATATGCCGACGATGTCCTCCTCCAAGCCCCAGACTACCTCAGCATACAGGTGTCCAGAGTGTGATTCACTTGGTTTCCTTCTTTCAACTGCGAAAACAAAAGCCATGTGGCACGGTCGTGTTGTACCTCCACCCCTTCTCTTATCAGGAACGCCCTTGGACTGGGTTAATGAGACAAAATACCTGGGTGTGTATGTAACTCGCACACGTTGTCAAATCCCTGAAGTCAGCTATCTTCAAGACATATGCTTTCGGGGTCTTGCTCCTCTCTCTACCATGTGCAGGGGTTCCCTTGGTGCCACCATCCCTGTACTTCTCACCATGTACAAGTCCTTTGTCCGTTCCTGTGTTGACTATGCCGCTCTTGCCCTCGTCAACATTAGTCGGACTGCTGTCAACCGTCTCGAAGTTATCCAGAGGAAAGCTGCTCGTATCATCCTTGGGGCTCTTCAGTGGACACGCTCTACTTCCCTATATACCGAACTTGGTCTTTCCCCCTTACAGGATCGTGTCCAGGAATTATACCTAAAAACTACCGTTTCCATTCTACGGGATCCTCGGGGCAACTATGTCCAAGCCAACTTGACTCTTGCTGTCCGAGGCCGACCTCCATCTAGAAGACAGTGGCGAGGGTCACTCATCCGAGCCCTTCAGGAATACGACCTCCTGCCTGATATTGTTGTCACCCCTGCTGTTGGTTCGTCTCCTTCTCCCTGGCTGGATTTTCAACCTGAAGTGATTGCCCTTGGTGAACCGCTCCCAAAATCCCACATGAACCCTGTTATTCTCTGCAAATACCACCTCTCCAGGATCGCCCACTGGTCCCCAGGTAGGGTCGTCCTCTACACTAATGGTTCTGTTGACCCCGCTACCGGTCGGGCAGGGGGCTGGTGTCTACATCTCCCGTCCTGATGCCCCTGAGCCTATCAAACTGTCTCTCAGAGTTTCTGACAGGGCATCCTCCACTCAGGCTGAACTAATAGCCCTCCTTGCTGCCCTTCTCGCTGAGGAAGCAGATGATTTTTGCCCCTTCCTTGTCTGCTGCGATTCCAGGTCTGCTCTCGACGGGATCGCATTTGGATCAGGGGAAAATAAGGACCTCATCCTCCGAATACGAGGGTTAACATCCACACTTGAGGATGCAGGCCGTCCTGTGACATTCCTATGGATACCCAGTCATGTCGGTATCTTGGGGAATGAGGCAGCAAATGGCCTTGCCAAGACTGGCTGCAACAAGGCCACACCTGACTATGATGTTCCTCGAACACTTTTACAGCTTAGGACCTAAATTCGCCGCAAACAGAGAGAAGCTAGGGAAGCAACCATCCCCCTGGACTCCCCGCCCACCTGGTATGATGTCCTCTGTAAACTTCCTGACCTCTTGTATGTCTATGGGAAAGGGTTGCGGAAAAGGGACGTGATTGCTGCCCGTATCATCATTGGGTATGACTTTGCTTGGGAGATTGGTATCCCCGCATCCCTTGAGCAACGCTCTTGCGCATTATGCAGAAGACCCGACATCCGCACCCTTATCCACCACCTACTAAGATGTCCCCACACACAACGCTTCCGTGACGCCTGCTGGACCACCACCCCCTGACGGAGACACGATGATCCTCCCCATACTGGCCAGATACTATGTAAATAACATTGATTATGTGTTAAAGGAATATCCTTCCTTCCTTAGGCTTTAGTAAGCCCCTTTATAATATTTATACTGTATATACTTGTCACACTTGCCAGATGCTTCTGGCGTTATTGTACAGGGGTACCTAGTAGCAGCACTAGGATCCTGCTTCCTCTATCAAAGAATAAACAATTGAAATTGAAAATGAAATTGATTCTGGGACCCTTCAAGATACACACCATGAATCCAAAACTGGTCTTTCAAAGCACTTAGCTATATAAAGTGAAAAATATAACAGAAGGAAGCCCTTAAATAAGAAGAATAAACACTGTCTTGTCATTGTTCAACCAGTCTCTTATCTCCTTGTGTGCCAGGGTCATCCACTTCACTCTTCTGCCTGGCTGGGCAGGTGCTGGAGACTCAACAGCAGTAGGTGGGGTAGCCATGGTAGCTGCAGCAGTCAAAAACACCTAAAAAATACAGGAAAAAGCAAGCCCCAGTAGTGCCTTGAGGAAAGGAGGACTGGGACTGACCTCTGCGTCGTTGGTGATGTCACAGCCAGGAAGTGACATCCTTGTCTCTTATTGGTTGGTAGTGGTCACTCAGCCAATCAACAGCCAGCTCTTCTGCTCACTACCTCTCATCCTCCCTCACTCACTCACTTGGCCATGCCACACGGAAATTTACGCCTGTGTACTTGGGACCCCTGTGTACTTTGGAATTTGGATTGCATGGCATTGATGCGAGTAGTTGGGTTCCGCGCGTTTAAAATCCGCGTACTTGGGGGGAGCACTGTACAGTAATTATAAACAGACCCAGGCAGAAACTTCACAGCATTACCCAAGTGGTCTTGCCACCCATGAGGGTTGCTAAGCCCACCCGGGCAGAGGTCATCGACCCACAACGGGGCCTATGGTGCAATAAAATAAGAGTAAAAAGAAATTAAAAATAGAAAAGAAAAAGAATATATTAAGCTACACCATGAAGATGCCAGAAAACCATCTTTTTGAAGTAAGACAGGTTGCATGAGTATGGAAACACAGAAGAAGGCAAAGCATTCCACAGTTTGGTTGTGAGAGGAAAGAAGGATGTACTATAATGTGACTGACATCCACAGAGAAATGGTGGGCACAGCGGGCAATACGAGTGTTACGAGCCCACGGCCTTACCAGCGGTATACAGGATGCCAGATCCACCTAACACTATCTGTTAAAGTACAGTACCTGTAAAAGAGAGACAGTGAAGCAACATTGCAGCGAAGAGAAAGAGAAGAAAGATTATCAACTAAAGTCAATAAGATGAAATGCCTTTGATTCCACCCTATCTAATAGTTGGACAGAAGACGAGCCACCCTATATATGAGAGCAGTACTCCAAGTTGGGAATAATTTTCTAAGCAAATTTAAATTCCGGCTATCAGAGATTTCCGGGTTTGAGGGATTCCGGCTAACGGAGATACAGTATTACTGTATCACCTGAGCAAACCCTGATTTACTTTCAGCCCAACACTTCTTTCACTCCCACATCTCTTTGTTTGTGTATTCCTTATATTCATCCCACATGCTGTTCTCAAGCATGTCACTTCTATCACTCTTAATTTACTCCTTCTTTTACATGCAGAGTTCATGAACCATATTATAATGTTGGGTAAATACTTCCCAGTACAAACCCCTTATTTTACCTCTAATTGTTGAAAACAAGACCATGAGTTCTTTGCAGTTTTTGGTGACCAACACAAGAAATACTTTTTGTACATTTCCCAGGAACTGCTAAAGATGAGTAAAGTTTTGTACCTTATCATAACTTGGTTTTGCCATTTCACTCTCAAGAGTTTTCAGTCTATCTTCTGCATCTGCAATCCTCTTTTGAATTTTTTCTTGACATTTGCCTAAGTTCACCAGACCCTGAAATAAAAGTAATAATTATCAGTAATTATACTAACCTTCATATCTTGGAATTATGAATACAGTTTAAATATACACTGATGAACGTCAAGAATATTACATCTTACACTTCCAACATGGCCATAAAAAAGACAGTGTTCAAAAGCAGGGTTATATGAGAGATTAATGATGGCATCATCTGCAACAGTTAGAAGTTTTTGGCTAATAAGACAACTAAAAGAAAAGAATAGTTAAAGAGAAATGACAAGATTAATTGTTTTTAATATATAAATAGCACAGGGAGATATCAGACCAGTGTTGTCAAATCTATCCACAATGGTAAACCCGTCAAATAATAAATATATTTGAAAAAAGACATTTGGAATTGCTGGAGGTTGTAGTACAGGAAAGCCTTTGATAATGACTGTTCTACTAACGACGATTCTTATTTAAGACCCTGATTAATTTAGGACCCAATTCAATTCACGCCATTATTTTCTTCATATTTACGACGAAAATAGAATAGAAAAAATTTCATATACAGTGGAGTCTGCATTTACGCGGCTTCTGTTTACGCGGTGCCTTGCCAGAATGAAATGCTTTAATTACGCGGTAAATTTGATCACTTACGTGGGTGAAGTATAATTTGTTTACTGTATTTTCTGAAGATATTTGCTTTAGCTCATAAAATTCATACAAATTACCCGGCCAGAATATAATTTACATTGCTGAAATTCTTATAAGATTGTGATTATTTTAAATATAAACATCATGGAATTTGCATTAGACATACAAATTTTAGATCTAATGTAAGAATTTTGATTAGAAAGAGCAAAAATTTTATCTTTTGTGCAAAATATATGACGTTTATATTCAAAATATTCCTGGTCTTGAAAGGAATCCAGCAATGTCAATTATGTTATCCTAACTTTAGTCTGAGGTATTATTTATTACTAAAAATGTAAGCCTACTGTTTTCACCCAAACATTTCTCAGAGAGGGAGGAGCCAGCAAGCGTGGGAAGAATGGGGAGGAGGAGTTGAGTCCATTATTTGAATGGACATTAACCGGGCGACTGTATTTCTCTTAAATATTGTGTGCATACCATCATAAAATTAGAATGTTATTTTTACTACAACGTACGTATCGTCGGAAAAAGTGGAGTTTGGGGGTCGGCCCAGTCTCTATTTTAATTAATCCCATATATTGTTATTTCATTTACTCGTTTCTCGTTTTACACGGTTCTCCACGGGTTCAATTGACAGCGTAAATGCAGACTCCACTGTACAGTAGAATGTTGATATAACACGAGATACGTTCCAAGAGAGGTTGCTTTAAACCGAATTCGCACTAAATCAGAGTGTTGTTTCAATGGAATAATTTAGTTTGGTACTTGAGAGAAACACAAAATACTAAAAAGACTGACAGTCTACCCAGATGCACCTCAGCCCATCTCCTAGAATAAACAAAATATTGTTTTTTGTAGTATTATGTTAAAAGAAACACTCATAAATTAGCACAGCTAAAATTAGGGGATGTGAAATGGTTTGTTTACTGGCTGGGAAGATGGGGGGAGGGGAGGGGAGGTGATATGTTTGACAGATGATGCCAAGGTTTAGTGCTTTTTTATTTAACTGTCCTTATGAGTGACTAAGTTTTTCTCCTATAAAATGTCACTGAACTGACCTGGGAGAATATAATTAACATTGCTGGAAATCTTATAATATAGTAATTAGTTTGAATATATACATGCTATAGTTCGCATTAGACATACAAATTTTAGTTTTTATTATTTTTATTACAAAGGGCTAAAATTTTTATCTCGTACAAAATATATGACGTATACAGTATTACCCCGCTTTACACGGTTTCACTTTCCGCGATTTCTCATTTACGCGGTACCTTGCCAGAACCGGACTTTCACTTTCCGTGGTGCATCTACTCATATATGAGCGGTGAAGTATAATTTTTATTTTATTTTTTTATATTTTTTTTATTTAGCTCATAAAATTCATACAAATTACCCTGCCAGAATATAATTTACATTGTTGGAATTCTTACAATATGATGATCATTTTGAATATAAACATCATGGATTTTGCATTAGACATACAAATTTTAGATCTAATGTAATAATTTGGTTTACACAAAGCAAATATTTTATCGTTTGTGCAAAATATATAAAGTTTACATTCAAAATATTCCCTGACCTGCAAGGAATCCAGAAATGTCAATTATATTATCCTAACTTTAGCCTGAGGTATTATTTATTACAAAAAGTTAAAATTTAGTTTTTTCACCCAAACATTTCTCTGGTAGGGAGGGAAGGTGGGGGGGGAGGGTTGGGACCGACCGACCCAGCTGGTGTGAGTGTGAGGTGGGGGGGAGGCAAGCTGGGATACTTTGATTGACAGATAGTGTCGTGAAGAATATTTTTTTTTATTACCTGAAGATATTTGTTTTAGCTCATAAAATTCATACAAATTACTCGGCCAGAATATAATTTACATTGCTGGAATTCTTACACTATGATGATCATTTTGAATATAAACATCATGGATTTTGCATTAGACATACAAATTATAGATCTAATGTAATAATTTGGTTTACACAAAGGGAATATTTTATCTTTTGTGCAAAATATATGAAGTTTACATTCAAAATATTCCCTGACCTGCAAGGAATCCAGAAATGTCAATTATATTATCCTAACTTTAGTCTGAGGTATTATTTATTACCAAACGTTAAAATCTAGTGTTTTCACCCAAACATTTCTCACAGAGGTAGGAGCTAGTGAGCTGGGAAGAGGGGGGGAGGGGAGATTTGAGTCCATTATTTGAATGGACATTAACCTGGCGACTGTATTTCTGTTAAATATTAATTGTGTGAGCATACCATCATAAAATTTAGATGTTATTTTTACTACAACATAGGTATTGTGTCGGAAAAAGTGGAGTTTGGCGGTCGGGCCAGTCTCTATTGGAATTAATCCCATATGTTCTCTTGTTCACTTTACACGGTTTTCACTTTCCGCGGTACCCTGTGTGTTCAAGTGACCGCTTAAATCGGGGTACTACTGATATTCAAATTATCCGCTGTCTTGCAAGGACTCTAGCAATGTATATAATATTCTCCTAAGTTTAGTCTGTGATATTATATAAGATAAAAACTGTAAGCCTATAACCACCCAACCCTGGCTGGGAAGATGGGGGGAGGGTGAAGGAGGGAGGTGACAGTGGCACGTTTAACAGTTGGGGCCGAAGGTCTAGTGAAGTATTTATTTGTTTATTTATTTCCTTTAGATTTTTTTTTTTTTTATAAAATGTAACAAAAGTGACCGGGGAGAATATAATTTACATTGCTGGAATTCTTATAAGATAGTGATTAATTTGAATATAATGATGCTACAGTTTGCACTAGACAAAAATTTTAGTAATGATTTAGTACATTATTATGAGTACAGTCGGCCCTTAACATTCGCGGGGGTTAGGTAACAGAGATACCCGTGAATGTTAAAAATCCGTGTAATATTGCTGCCCCCCCCCCCAAAAAAAAATCCCTGGCACCCCATGTCCTTATTTACCATATATACCTGTGTGTAGTTCGAGTTTTTAAGACTAAATTATTTGGCAAAAATTGGGGGTCGACCTCTAAACGGGTAATAGTTTCGTTAGGTTGAAAAATATTTACCAGTAACTACCAGTAAACAATGGAAACGATGCACCAACACACCACCAGCTGTGAGTGTCGGTACAGATGCCAGGGCAGATCTCTTGCGAGCCCAAAGTAGCCAAATCCATGGTATGGTAGCACAGGACGATGAAAACAAAGTATTCATTTATTAAAGTTAATTTATAGATACTGGACATAAATTTTTGTTCATTACATTTGAAACATCAATCTTTGTTAATTAAATTTGAAACAAGAGAAAACTATGATACTGGATTTTCATTAAAATATTACATCACAAGTATATTTTACCTTAACTGTGACTGAATGAATATATTCTCGGAAATAAATATGGAAATGTAATATTTTTGCTGGAATGACGTACATATTATAGTGGGAAGTGGGATAAAATCATGACGAAAGACTTTCGCTTTCTTTCGTTGTTCAAAATATTTTACCATAATCGCTTTTCGAATGGTTTTCAGTTAAAAAACTGTTGTACTCGTACTGTATTACAATAATATTCTATCCTATCATTAGCCTTATAATCCCACAACTGAAAACCATTCGAAAAGCGATTGCGGTAACATCTTTTGAACGAAAGAAAGCGAAAGTCATTGCTTTCGTCACTTTCCACTGTAATACGTACATCATTTCAGGAAAAATATTACATTTCCATGTTCTCAGAAATAAATGGTAGTTTTGTTGAAACGTAATGTACAGTATTTAACATTAAAATGCAAAAATAGCTATAAAAACAATTAATACACCCGTAATGTACTGGCTGGCATCTCCACTCGTCCCTGCTCCCGCCAGTCACCTCCTCCCCGCTCTATCCCTCCGCCTCCTCCACATCGTCACTACTGTTGTATTACAATAATATTCTATCCTAATTGACTTGAATAAATACTACGATACCATATTTCTGAATATTTTCATTAAAATCCATCCAAATCATTTTCCTTGCCATCGTCTGCAGCACCAAACAGCTTCTCCCAGTCCTCTCCTTGAACAGGGCTAGAGGGTACGTGTTTTTCGAATCGTTTTCAATTAAAAAAATGTTACATCACACGTATATTTTACCTAAACTGCGCGTGAATGAATATATTCTTGGAAATAAATAGTAATTTTGCTGAAACGTGATGTATTTCAATGTAAAATAGGATAAAATACATGACGAAAACAAAAGACTTCACTTAACCTTCCAATGTTCAAGAGATGTTACTCGTTTTTTTAATAGTTTTCGGTTAAAATACTGTTATATTACAATGATATTATATTCATACTGTGCTTGATATACTACATTCACAGAAATTAAATATTTTTGCTGAAATGACGTAAGTATTACAGTGGAATGTGGGACAAAATCGTGACGAAAACAATGACTTTCGCTTTCTTTCGTTCAAAAGATGTTACCGTAATCGCTTTTCGAATGGTTTTCAGTTAAAACACCGTTGCATCACAAGTGAATTAGGATAGCATATTATTGTAATACAACAGTTTTTTAACTGAAAACCATTTGAAAAGCGATTACGGTAACATCTTTTGAGCGAAAGAAAGCGAGTCATTGCTTTCGTCACTTTCCACTGTAATACGTACGTCATTTCAGCAAAATATTACATTTCCATATTCTCAGAAATAAATAGTACTTTTGCTGAAACGTGATGTATTTCAATGTAAATTAGAATAAAATACATGACGAAAACAAGAGAATTTACCTAACCTTCCAATGTTCAAGAGATGTTACTCGTTTTTTCAGTAGTTTTCGGTTAAAATACTCTTATATTAGTGATATTCTATTCATACTGTGTTTGATATAATACATTCACGGAAATGTAATATTTTTGTAACTACAATGCTGATGTCAACACAAGTGTGGTTACAGCGAGACTGACTGAGTGAGGGAGAGCTATGGGTGTGTGTGTGTGAGGTTGCGGGAGCGGGCGGTGTCCCGTGTTGGGTGCCGCGCGCGAGTTGAATGGCGCGCGATTTGAATGTACTTCAATTACTTCAATGTACAGAATATTCCTCTGGCGGGGCAATCCGCGTATTTGCGAATCCGTGAATGCTAAACCCGCGTATGTGAAGGGCCGACTGTACATGTACAGTACAGCTTTGCCCTTAGGACAGTGTAGCGTGCCCAGAGAAACATTAGGCGCGAATTTTAAAATATGATGCGTCAGATTGACTCGCGCAAAATAGGAAAGATTCACTTTAAATTAAAACATTGTCCTTAATTGTGGGTGTTGCTTTAAATCAATAATCTTAAATTGAATCGCTTTAAATCAACGTTCTACTGTAAACAATAACTAAATCCCAATATGTATTATAAAAATAAAATAAATAATACACGCCTTGCGCACGGAGGCTGCCGGGCTTGTGAGTGGTGGTGCCAGCATCACTAGTGTAAATAGTCGCAGCTAGCGGGCCCTTTGTTTTCATGCATTTGAACAGGAAAAGGTGAAAAACTTTCTCTGATTTCTTACGGCCTTTTTGCGTCCCTATTCAACAAGAGTAAGAGAGCAAGGGATGGTAGTGCTGGTTCAAAAGCTAAGAGAAAGTATATAAGCTTATCCAAAAAACTAGATGTGTTAAAATGATATGAAAAAGGTGAGAGGTCTGTGGATATTATATGGAGCAAGCAATGAACATATTTTCTGAAGTTGATCCATTAACAGAACGAAGCATTAAAATGAACAGGGACATTAAAAAAGCAAATGACCTCTATATAACGATGTATAATGAGAAAAGAAAGCAGCTGTGCTAGGTTCTTTCGACAGCTTTATTATTTGAAGGCCTAAAACATCAACTTTAGCTACACCATCAAGTTAAGCATCATAAGCAGCTTCAACAACAACTTCAGGTTCAGTAACAGTTTCAGCAACAGCTTTATGGAAAGCTACAGTTTCAGCCAGAGTTGAACCTGATGACTTCGTCATCTGAGTAAAAACTCACACATCATCATTGGCTGTCCTTATGTTTTAGACTTTACCACCACTGGTGAGTAGAATTTTTGTTTTACATTCATAATTATTATTTAAAACATATATGAATGCTAATAAGTGTTGCTTTCATATTCTTATGTAGAGAAATGACGATATGTTTTCACATGTACACAATTACATACGTTGGCATTCCCAATCAGTCTTGCTTTTTTTTCTTTACCTTTAGTGGTTAGCTACTTCTAGTGTACCATTTATTATCATTAAATAACAATACTTAAAACATACATACAGGTATTCATTTTTTTTACATTAAGTTCACTACGGCTACAACCTGGGTCATATTTTCATCAGTTTGTTATGTAGAACCATCTTACCCACGAAAACAATGCCAAATCGTCTCATCTTGTGTGTTTTAATATTCTACGTATTATTAATGAATTACATTGTTTATTTCGTATATATAAACATTAATTCAATCAAATACATATTCAGTAATAAACAATTATGAATCTTTTGTAGATATTCTTAATAAGATAAATGACACTCTGTTTCCTTGAGTGTGCACATGTACATTGGTGTTCCTCTAACAGTGTCTCACCTTTTTCTTTACCATCAGTGGTTACTTCCACTGTAAATTAAATAAGATTAATTAAAACGTACATATTTTATACATAAATTTTACAACAACAACAACCAGTCTTATTTTCTTCAGTTTCAGGTGGATAACTGACATTATATGTGTAAACACCGACAACAACAATGCCGTCTCTTATCCTCTTGTGTGTTTTAATAATCTACAGAGTATTAATGAATTGTATTGTTCATTTCACATATATAAAGATTAATTCAATCAATTACATATTCAGTAATAAACAATAGTGAATCTTTTGTACATATTCTTAATAAAATAAATGACACTTTGTTTCCTTGAATGCACACATATATGCTGGCGTTCCTAATACATCTCGCCTTTTTTCTTTGCCATTAGTGGTTAGTTACTTCTATTGTTCCATTTATTAACATTAAATAACATTACCTAAAGCATATACAGTCGGCCCTTCACATACGCGGGTTTAGCATGCACGGATTCGCAAATACGTGGATTGCCCCGCCGGAGGAATATTCTGTACATTGAAGTAATTGAAGTACAGTATTACCCCGCCTAACGCGGTTTCACTTAACACGTTTTATCATATACGCGGTGCCTCGCCAGAGCTGAACTTTCACTTAACACGGATTTTTTCCACATATACGCGGTGAGTGTCCGGCTCGAGACGCTATTTTTAGATTTGCCCCACCCTGCCTGACTGCCTGTTTTAGCTCATAAAAATCATACAAATTACCCGGCCAGAATATATTTTACATTGCTGGAATTCTTATAATTTGGTGATCATTTTGAATATAAACATCATATTTTTGCATTAGACATACAAATTTTAGATAAAAATTTTTCTCAAATTAACTATGTTATCTTTTGTGCAAAATATATGACATTTATATTCAAAATATTCCTGGTCTTACAAGGAATCCAGCAATGTCAATTATATTATCCTAACTTTAGTTTGAGGTATTATTTATTAAAATTTAGTGGTTATCCCACACATCTCCTTGGGACGGTTGGTGGGGGGTGGGGGGGAGGGAGGGACCGACCGACCATCTGTTACCCTGTGAAGAATTATTTTTTTTTTTATTAACTGAAGATATTTGTTTTAGCTCATAAAATTCATACAAATTACCCGGTCTGAATATAATTTACATTGCTGGAATTCTTATAATTTGATGATCATTTTGAATATAAACATCATATTTTTGCATTAGACATACAAATTTTAGATAAAAATTTTTCTCAAATTAACTATGTTATCTTTTGTGCAAAATATATGACATTTATATTCAAAATATTCCTGGTCTTACAAGGAATCCAGCAATGTCAATTATATTATCCTAACTTTAATCTGAGGTATTATTTAATACTAAATGTTAAAAACCCTGGAAGGGAGGATTGGTGGGGGGTGGGGGGGAGGGTTGGGACTGACCGCGGTTGGAAGAGGGGGGGAGGCAAGGTGGGGTACTTTGATTGACAGATAGTGTTGTGAAGATTATTTTTTTTTTTATTAACTGAAGATATTTGTTTTAGCTCATAAAATTCATACAAATTACCCGGTCAGAATATAATTTACATTGCTGGAATTCTTATAATTTGGTGATCATTTTGAATATAAACATCATATATTTTTCATTAAACATACAAATTTTAGATAAAATTTTTTCTCTAGGTAACTATGTTATCTTTTGTGCAAAATATATGACATTTATATTCAAAATATTCCTGGTCTTACAAGGAATCCAGCAATGTCAATTGTATTATCCTAACTTTAGTTTGAGGTATTATTTATTAAAATTTAGTGGTTTTCCCCCAAAAATTTCTCTGAGAGGGAAGAGCCAGCGAGTGTAGTGTGAGAGAGGGAGGGAGTTGAGTCCATTATTTGAATGGACATTAACTTGGCGACTGTATTTCTCTTAAGTATTAATTGTGTGCATGTACCATCATAAAATTAAGATGTTATTTTTACTACAACATAGGTATGTGCCTTCAAAAAGTGGAGTTTGGGGGTCGGGCCGGTTTCTATTGGAATTAATCCCATATGTTCTGTTGTTCACTTAACGCGGGACCCTCTGGGTTCAATTGACCGCGTTAAGTGGGGTACAACTGTACAGTAGAAGTCCAAAAATCCGGACTGCTTGGGGATTGGGTAGGTCCGGATTTTCGGATTTTCCGGATTCTCAGGCAGTACTTTTAAAATTCAAATTTAAAGAGGAATAAAGAAGATATGAACAGGTACATTTTGATAGTTTATTCACTAGCAAATATAGCATGCCTCATTTATCAAAATGAGCAGTTTTAAAAAAAAGCTGTGAATTCTAGAATTTTATTCTTTGCCTTTTTTATATCATAATTTGTAGACTTTCCAATGTCGTATGTTTCCATTAGAACAGTATTGCTCACACCACGTTCTAGTTTCTTAATTATTTCAAGTTTGTCACTCAATTTCAATGTGCTCTTCTTTCTCTTCACACAACGAAGTTTATCTACTTTATGTTGTCACAGTTTGATTGCTCGTTTTAAAGTGGCGACCACGTGGTCGCTGTGCATCTGTGGCGCTCATGCATGAGCACATACCCACAAAACCCTGCTAAAAAAAAAAAAAAAAGTTTGAGTTTTCGAAAAGTCTGGATTCTCGGGTGGTCCGGATTTCTGGCATCCGGATTTTTGGACCTTTACTGTACATTCAAATCGCGCGCCATTCAACTCGCGCGCGGCACCGAACACGGGACACCGCCCGCTCCCGCAACCTCACACACACGCATAGTTCTCCCTCACTCAGTCAGTCTCGCTGTAACCACGCTTGTGTTGACATCTGCATTGCAGTTGCAAAAATATTACATTTCCGTGAATGTATTATATCAGCACAGTATGAATAGAATATCACTAATATAAGAGTATTTTAACTGAAAACTACTAAAAAAACGAGTAACATATCTTGAACATCGGAAGGCTAGGTAAAGTCTTTTGTTTTCATGTAGTTTATCCTAATTTACATTGAAATGCATTACGTTTCAGCAAAACTACTATTTATTTCTGAGAATATGGAAATGTAATATTTTGCTGAAATGACGTACGTATTACAGTGGAAAGTGACGAAAGCAATGACTCGCTTTCTTTCGTTCAAAAGATGTTACCGTAATCGCTTTTCGAATGGTTTTCAGTTAAAAAACTGTTGTATTACAATAATATTCTATCCTAATTCACTTGTGATGCAACAGTTTTTTTAACTGAAAACCATTCGAAAAGCGATTACGGTAACATCTTTTGAACGAAAGAAAGCGAAAGTCATTGTTTTCGTCACTTTCCACTGTAATACGTACGTCATTTCAGGAAAAATATTACATTTCCGTGAATGTAGTATATCAAGCACAGTATGAATATAATATCATTGTAATATAACAGTATTTTAACCGAAAACTATTAAAAAAACGAGTAACATCTCTTGAACATTGGAAGGTTAGCTAAAGTCTTTTGTTTTCGTCATGTATTTTATCCTATTTTACATTGAAATACATCATGTTTCAGCAAAACTACTATTTATTTCTGAGAATATATTCATTCAGGCACAGTTTAGGTAAAATATACATGTGCTGTAACATTTTTTTAATTGAAAACGATTAAAAAAACGCGTACCCTCTAGCCCTGTTCAAGGAGAAGACTGGGAGGAGCTGTTTGGTGCTTAAGACGATGACAAGGAAAATGATTTTGATGGATTTTAATGAAAATATTCAGAAAGACCCTGGCACTGTCAAGGAAAGTGGCTGCTGAAGGCTTCCGGGACATGGCAGAGGACGAGATTAGGGAGCTAATTGAAGAGCACGACACTGAGCTGACCGAGGAGGATCTACAGGAGTTAGTAGACTCAGGCAAGGAAGAGGAAGCGAAAGGGAAAGAGGATGAGGAAGAGCACCAAGAAATAACGTTGGAGAAGTTGGGGGAGATGACCAGGAAGATTGAGGCACTGAAAAACCTGGCCTATAGTATGGACCCCTCCGTGGTGCGTGCCCTGAAATTCATGCGAGGGATGGATGACGTTTTCGCTCCATACAAAAACATCATGGAAGAAATGAAAGAAAGAGACAACTCCCCATCACCATGTTCTTTGATCACCGAAGGAGAGATTTAACACCATCAATCACTGGCGACAGTGAGGAAGCAGCTGAATCCAGAGTCGCCCCCACTTCACCACCTGTTATGGAATTGAGTGACGATGAGCCCGATGACCCCCGCCCTGTCGCCGAGGAGAGGTACGGTACAGTAAAGTGAAATTCTTATCTCTTTTTTTTTAATAGCTTTTCTTGCCATGTTTATTGTTTGTAAAAATGCACAGCACAGTACAGTTCAGTACAAGTACTGTACATAGGAAGTGGAGGTGCAGTTATTCACAAAACATTTGTGTTTGTTGTCGGCAGTAGTGACGGTGCGGAGGGAGCGAGTTGGGAGGAGTGGTGAGGTGACCTTGGACGCAGGAGCAGGGACGAGTGGAGATGCCAGCCAGTATATTTCGGGTGTATTAATTGTTTTTATAGCTATTTTTGCATTTTAATATTAAATACTGTACATTACGTTTCAACAAAACTGCCATTTATTTCTGAGAACATAGAAATGTAATATTTTTGCTGAAATGATGTACGTATTACAGTGGAACGTGGGATAAAATTGTGACGAAGGCAATGACTCTTCTCTTTTTTTCGTTCAAAAGATGTTGCCATAATCGCTTTTCGAATGGTTTTCAGTTGTGGGATTATAAGGCTAATGATAGGATAGAATATTATTGTAATACAGTACGAGTACAGTACAACAGTTTTTTAACTGAAAACCATTCGAAAACCGATTACGGTAAAATCTTTTGAACAACGAAAGAAAGCGAAAGTCATTGTTTTCATAATTTTATCCCACTTTCCACTGTACAGTAATATGTACGTCATTTCAGCCAAAATATTACATTTCCATATTTATTTCTGAGAATATATTCATTCAGTCACAGTTAAGGTAAAATATACTTGTGATGTAATATTTTAATGAAAATACGGTATCGTAGTTTTCTTTTGTATCAAATTTAATTAACAAAGATTGATGTTTCAAATGTAATGAACAAAAATTTATGCACAGTATCTGTAAATAAAATTTAACAAATGAATACTTTGTTTTACATCGTCCTGTGTATACCATACCATGCATTTGGCTACTTTGGGCTAGCTATGATGACGCAAAAGATCTGTCTTGGCGACTATACCGACACTCACAGCTGGTGGTGCGTCGGTGCGTCGTTTCCATTGTTTACTGGTAGTTACTGGTAAATATTTTTCAACCTAATGAAACTATTACCCTTTTAGAGGTCGACCCCCAATTTTTTGCAAAATAATTTGGTCTTAAAAACTCGAACTACACACAGGTATATACGGTAAATAAGGACATGGGGGGGCCCAGGGATTTTTTAAGGGGGGGGGGGCAGCAATAGTACACGGATTTTTAACATTCACGGGTATCTCTGTTACCTAACCCCCGCGTATGTTAAGGGCCAACTGTATATTACTTTTTTACATTTATTTTACTACAGCTACAACCAGGGTCTTATTTTCTTTATTTTCGTATGTAGAACCATCGTCTCAGACTCCCGGGTGTAAACACTAAAGAAAACAATGGCATCCCATCTCCTCTTGTGTGACCATATTATTATTAATTTATATTGTATAAGGTGCATTCATACACATTATTTAAAGAAAATAGTTTGCAATTTTCATTAATTTTATTGCTTGGGAGAAAAGAGGGTAAAAAGCCACACAAAAGATATGAAAAGGTCACACTTGGGAATGCATCTCATTATTATTGCTGTATTTTAATGGCAATTAATGATTCACGATACGATGATTCACCTTATATTGCAATATTGGAGGACACATAACTGTCGTTACTCGAGGCTTTACTGTATATAGGAAAAACACTGTAATGAGTATACAGTAAATAAATTTTGGTTCTGCAAGTTGGAATATTGAAAGAAAAGATAAGTGCCCTCCTGCAGTAGATGTTCTTCCAAGCCAATTGCAGGAGGGGGGGGGGGTGTAAGATGATGGCACTATCACTTTTAGTATGCTAGAATAGTGACTAGAAGTATCTATCCAGTAGGGATATGAATGTGGAAACTGTAGGAATCTGAAATAGCTACAGTAGATCAGGTTATGAAAGCAGAGAGCATGTATCATTATATGAGAGAAACAAAACATGTGAGAATAAACAGAGAGGAAAGTGAGGATTCTGAGGTAAAAGTAAGGGTCTGTCTTGGGCCCCCTTCTTTTTATCATGGTGCTAGTAAGTAATATTATGGGACTTTAGGATGGGTCTGCCCTAGAAGTTGTTGTATGCTGAGGATTTAATGCTCATAGCAGGTGGTATTGAATAGGCAGTGAAGAAATTTAAGAAATAAAAGTTTCAATAGTCAAAGAGCCTGAGAGAGTGCGGCAAAAATAAAAGCGCTGACTATTAGTGTGGGTGAGGGGCCCATGGTGGAAAATAAAAATTGGCCATGTGCCATCTGCAAAAAAGGTGTTGGCAGCAGCTCAGTAAAGTGCAATGTGGGTGAAAGGTGGATATACAAGAGATGCAGTGGAGTAGATTGCAGACTGCAGGGTGTTGCTGACTTTAACTATTCTGTATGTGCAAGGCTGGAGAAAATCAACATTGGGGATATGTTCCTGTACTGTATCAATGAGCTCTGTTACCTGGGTGACATGATCAGCGTCAAAGCTTGCTCAGTTGCAAGAGTCAGAAGTGGCTCGAGAAAGTTTAGGGAGTTGCTGCTTTTATTGATGGCATAAGGAATTTCCCTCCTAGTGAAAGGAGGAATGTAAATGGTTGGCCAGAGAAGCGTGATGTTGTCTAGCAGTGAGAGACGGTTGTTAAAGAGGATGAAATAAGTAAGCTTAAGTGAGCAAAAATGAGATTGACAAGGTGGGTGTATAATGTGACACTGAATGGTTTGGGTATGTGGAGAGAATGGATGAGATTAATTGGGTCAAGAGGTGCATGAGCCTAAATATGGAGAGACGAGAGCCAGGGACAAGCCAAGAATGACATGGGGAGTGGTTGTACAAAATGATATAAAAACTAAGAGACTGCAGGAGACTGCAGCATAGAGAGCTGCCATCACTTAATAGTAGCTAACCCATACAAACGTGGAAAGTGGCCATAAATCGATGACGATGATGATGAAGTAAACACTGACATTGATTTTTTTTTACCCAATTTAACTAAACCTCTTCAATGTCTTCTCACAACATGTGCAATTTTTGTATTACATGTAATGTTGGATACAAGTGCAAAATTACCATTGACTTTTGACTCTGATCTTAAGAGGTCAGTGGAGTGAGGTGGCTGAGATTAGATTGGTCACTAGAAAAGGATGATAAGTGTGGAAATTTTGTAGCAATCAGTTAATAAATTATAGATCAACTCAAGTTCAGTAGGGTTGGGATATATCGAGACTTTATATAACGATTTTTTTTTATATCGCGGCTACCAAAATTATTGAAATTTTCCTATATATAGCGATAATTATTTTTACTTCGTGAGGGAAATCAGGCAGGAAATACTTCACATGTACGGCCATGACAAACAAATGTGTTATTTGCTCACCAGAGGAGCCACCGTGGCTGCTCACTCACGCATTCAAGCTCGCCCGCTCAGACTTTCTGAGTGAGTGGCAAGAAAGAAGCCGACTCTGCTGCAGATTACGACTTCTAAGGTGAGTGTAAATGGGTTACTAGTGACCTGAAAAGTGAAGTGAAGATAATAGAAAGCTTAATGAAAAAGATTTAAAACTGTAACTAATATTTTTGGTGTTCATTTATGTAGGTGTGGGATTGTCAAGTGAGGGTGGCAGTGTGGCGTCCGCTGCCGAGTCTGGTGTTCCCGGGATGGTGCGTCAGCTGCTGAATCTAGTGTTTCTGAGTCTGGTGTTCATTGATATTGAAACAGTCTGTTGTTCCCGAGTCTAGTGTTCATTGGTGCTTTAGTTAGTAAGAAAATGAACTCGTAAAGCCAAGTTTAGTCACTTTTATTGGCCTCCAGAACCTAATCCTATTTTCCCCATTGATTACATGTAATTATATATCGCGATTTAGTATAGAGTGAACATCGTTGGACCCTATCTTGTGATATATCCCGACCCTACTGTGTAGGTAATCTTCATTGATTAACAATTGCTGACATATGTCTGACAATAACAATCATTGAACTTAATTTGTACTGTCATACTAAGATATGGAAAGGACACCAAAATAAAGTATTGACAAGATTAGGCAGATAAAACAATTGTTGCCCTTTCATAATTGTACTGGCAAAGAAGATATAATATTTATCAAATATAGATTCATACATAAATTAAACAAATTTGTTATAGGATGCATTATATATCACATAAATTAAACAAATTTGTTATAGTATGCATTATATATCACATAAATTTTCACATGAATAACAAATAATCCCTCACCTGCAGCTTCATCCAAGCCACAGTATCAGCATTAACAGGGGTTGGGACAGAGCCTTTTGGATTCTCTGTAGACACTTTGATGTTTGAGGCAATTGATAAAGTGGCAATATCTTGTATGAGAGACTCAAGGGTGGCCCTAGTGTCGGCACTTTCTGACTGAAGGGTCACTGTAAATAGTAATAACATATTAAAAAAAAAAAAAAAATAAATAAATCATAGAGATCACATATACTGTAATTCTGCCCATCATCAAAGACTCTGGAATACAGGTTAACCTCTATTAGAAATGGGGATAGGTTCATTTTAACAATTATTTAACATAATTGAAGTACAGGGAAACTAGTTTTTAGCATGCCAAACAGCCACTCAACACACCAAACAGGCGTCAGTCTCTGTCTCTTTTCAGTGGAGGTAACATCTTGCTTCAGACTCTCTTCAACATAAACTATTTTTTCCATTTTTACAGTGAAAGTATTGGTCATTTGGAATTTATTTTACATATTGATGATATATAGCGCAGTGCAGTGTTGATTTAAAGAAAATATTCTTTATCTACAGCAATTAAACTTAAAATTTTAGTGTTGAAATTGTTTTTGAATCCAGCATGGGTCCCAAGAAATCCAGAAAAGCGATTTCAATCCAGGTGAAACAGGAAATTATTAAGAAACATGAAGAAGGCATTAGAACAAATATGCTAAGCAAAGAGTATGGCATGTCGACATTAACTGTGTCGACAATTCTTTCACAGAAAGACAAGTTCAAGGAGTGAAAGTGAGAGACAAATCTACCAGAGTGTTTAAAGGTAGATCCCTAATACCAGAAACAGAGAGGTTACTTCTCATTTGGATTAGGGAAAAACAAATGAAAGGTGATTCAGTTTCGACCGAATTTAATTGTGAAAGAGCCAGGGAGATTTACGAACATCTAAAGGCAGATCAACCTGGTTCTTCAGGCACAGAGTTTGAAGAGTTTAGGGCCAGCAAAGGCTGGTTCGAAAAATTTAAGAAAAGAAGTGACATTTTTAGTGTTGTTAGGCATGGTGAGACTGCCAGTGCTAATAAGGAAGCAACAGCAAAATTTTTTGTAAAATGCTTCTCCTCCACCCCCACTTCCTTCTCTTCTCTCTTCTCCTCCACCTCCCACTTCAAATTCACATCAGCATCATCATCCAGGAGCCTTCTACATACACACCTCACAGTAAGTGTACTTTACTACCTTTTTTGTTGACTTTATGCAATTTTCGGTGAGCTGGAACAAATTACCCAAAAACCCATTGAAACAATGGTTTTGGTTAACGAATTTTTCGGTTAACGAGCAACCTTCTGGATCGAATTGTGCTCGTTAACTGAGGGACCACTTTGTGTGAATATATATATATATATATATATATATATATATATATATATATATATATATATATATATATATATATATATATATATATATATATATATATACAGTTTACCCCGCTTAACCGCTTTCACTTAACGTTGCTGTGATATACGCGTGCCTTGCCAAAGCTGAACTTTCATAACGCGGGTTTTTTCCACATATACGCGTGTGAATCTCCGAGACGCTATTTTATTTAGTTCCACCACCCTGCCTGACTGCCTGTTTTAGCTCATAAAATTCATACAAATTACCAGGCCAGAATATAATTTACATTGCTGGAATTCTTATAATTTGGTGATCATTTTGAACATAAACATCATATATTTTGCTTAAACTTACAATTTTTAGATAAAATTTTTCTCTAGGTAACTATGGTATCTTTTTGTCCAAAATATATGACATTTATATTCAAAATATTCCTGGTCTTACAAGGAATCAGCAATAATGATTATATTATCCTAACTTTAGTTTGAGGTATTATTTATTAAAATTTAGTGGTTATCCCACACATCTCCTTGGGACGGTTGGTGGGGGGTGGGGAGGGAGACCAACCGACCATCTGTTACCGCGTGAAAGAATTATTATTTTTTTATTAACTGAAGATATTTGTTTTAGCCTTAAAATTCATACAAATTACCCGGTCAGAATATAATTTACATTGTTGAATTCTTATAATTTGGTGATCTTTTGAATATAAACATCACATATTTTGCTTTAAACTTACAATTTTTAGATAAAAATTTTTCTAAGTAACTATGGTATCTTTTGTCCAAAATATATGACATTTATTCAAAATATTCCTGGTCTTACAAGAACCAGCAATGTCAATTATATTATCCTAACTTTAATCTGAGGTATTATTTAATACTAAATGTTAAAACTCTGGAAGGAGGATTGGTGGGGGGTGGGGGAGGGTTGGACTGACCGCGTTGGAAGAGGGGAGGCAAGGTGGGGTACTTTGATTGACAGATAGTGTCGAAGATTATTTTTTTTATTAACTGAAGATATTTGTTTTAGCTCATAAAATTCATACAAATTACCCGGTCAGAATATAATTTACATTGCTGAATTCTTATAATTTGGATCATTTTGAATATAAACATCATATATTTTTTAAACTTACAATTTTAGATAAAAATTTTTCTCTAGGTAACTATGTTATCTATTGTCCAAAATATATGACATTTATATTCAAAATATTCCTGGTCTTAAGGCGAATCCAGCAATGTCAATTATATTTTCCTAACTTAGTTTGAGGTTATCCCACACATCTCCTTGGGACCGTTGGTGGGGGTGGGGGGAGAGGGACCCAACCGACCATCTGTTAGCCGGCTTGTAGTGTGAGAGGGAGGAGTTGAGTCCATTATTTGAATGGACATTAACTTATGCATCAGAGCTTATTTCTTCTAAGTATTAAGTGTGTAAGTACCATATAAAATTAGATGTTATTTTACTACAACATAGGTATGTGCCTTCAAAAAGGGAGTTTGGGGGTCGGGCCGGTTTCTATTGGAATTAATCCCATATGTTCTGTTGTTCACTTAACGCGATTTCACTTAACGCGACCCTCTGGGTTCAATTGACTAAGTATGGGTATAACTGTATATATATATATATATATATATATATATATATATATATATATATATATATATATATATATATATATATGTGTGTGTGTGTGTGTGTGTATGTACAGAGAACCCTCGCTTACGCGGTCAATTGAACCCACGGAGGCCCGGGTAGTGAGAACCGTAAAGTGAACAACATAACATATGGGATTAATTGAAATAGAGACCGGCCGAATTCCCAAACCCACTTTTCCAACACAATACCTATGTTGTAGTAAAATAACATATTAATTTTATGATGGTACACGACACAATTAATATTTAAGAGAATTACAGTCGCCAACTTAATGTCCATTCAAATAATGGACTCAATTTCCCTCTTCCCAGCTCACTGGCTCCTACCTCTGTGAGAAATGTTGGGTGAAAACACTAGATTTTAACGTATAGTAATAAATAATACCTCAGACTAAAGTTAGGATAATATATGGATTCCTTGCAGGTCAGGAATATTTTGAATGTAAACTCATATATTCTGCACAAAAGATAAAATATTTGCTTTGTGTAAACCAAATTATTACATTAGATCTAAATTTTTATGTCTAATGCAAAACCATGATGTTTATATTCAAAATGATCATCATATTGTAAGAATTCCAGTAATATAAATTATATTCTGGCAGGGTAATTTGTATGAATTTTATGAGCTAAACAAAAATAATATACTCACTTCAAGCGCATATGAGTAGATGCAATCAAGAAATGAAATTCGGTTCTGGCTAGGTAACATTAAAATGTAGAACGCAGAAAGTGAAACCGGCGAATCAGGCATTAGTGTATGTATGTATATATATATATATATATATATATATATATATATATATATATATATATATATATATATATATATATATATATATATATATATATATATATATATATATATATATATATATATATATATATATATATATATATATATGTATGTATGTATGTATGTATGTATGTATGTATGCATAATAATAATAATAATAATTATAATAATAATAATAATAATTAACGGTTTATTGAAAGAGCTAAGTCAGAAGGCTGAAAATATACAGTTACATATTTGGGGAATGTATGTATGTATGTATGTATGTATGTATGTATGTATGTATGTATGTATGTATATATGTATATATATATATATATATATATATATATATATATGTATATATATATATATGTATATATATATATATATATATATATATATATATATATATATATATGTAATATATATATATATATATTAATATATATATATATATATTATTATTATATATATATAATATATTATATATATATATATATATTATATATATATATATATATATATATATATATATATATATATATGTATATATATATATATATATATATATATATATATATATATATATATATATATATATATATATATATATATATATATATATATATATATATATATATATATATATATATATATATATATATATATAGTATTTCCCCGCTACGGTTTCACTTTCTATTTCTCATTTACGTACCGCCAGAACCGACTTTCACTTTCCACGTGCATCTACTTATATAAGCTGGTGAAGTATAATTTGTTTTTATTTAGCCTATAAAATTCATACAAATTACTCCAGCTAGAATATATTTACATTGCTGGAATTTAATAAGGATGATCATTTTGAATATAAACATCAAGGATTTTGCATTAGACAATAATTTAGATTCAGTAATAATTTATTTACAAAAGCAAATATTTTATCGCTTAGGTAAAAATATATGAAGTTTACATTCAAATATTCCCTGACCTGCAAGGAATCCAGAAATGTCAATACTATATTATCCTAATCCTTTAGTCTGAGTTAGTTATCAGTATCTTGGGTTTATAAGACTGAATTTGAACATTAAAAAATTCCGCCCAAAGTTAGGGGTCGTCTAATCACCAGGTATAAAATTTACCTCTTAAATATTGTGGTTTAGTGTGTGAAGAGATGATGGAAAGATCAGAAGCCACTCACAAGGTCCTACCAATAATTATTTTTCGTACTGAAACTTACGCTTATGCTGGATTCAAATTAAGATTACCGTATACAGTCAACCTCACTTTACGTCCCACATTCACAAGTTTCATCGCCATGCTGGTGCCTGCCAGAACCCAGGATGCTTCACATTCATGTGGTGTACCCTGCAGGTGAAGATAATTTTATATAGCCTATAAAATTCATACAATTATCTGCCGGAAGTCATAATTCTACATTGCTGGAATTCTACAATGAAGGATTTATTTGAATATAAACATCAAGTAGATTTGCATTAGACATAACAAATTTAGATATAATGTTTACTCTTGAGTAAATATGTTATCTTGTGCAAAATGTATGATATTTATATTCAAAATATTCCTGGTCTTTCAAGGAATCCAGCAATGTCAATTATATTATCCTAACTTCAGTCTGATTTATTTATTGCTAAAAAGATAAAGTCTGGTATTCCCACACATTTATCTAGTAGGGACGTTGGTAAGGGGGGAGGGAGGGAGGGAGGGACCGCGACCTAATCATCCAGCCACTGTGAAGAATATTTTTTTTTATTAACTGAAGATTTTCTTTATTTACTCATAAAATTATGACAAATTACCTGTCCAGAATATAATTTACATTGCTGGAATTTTACAATTGATGATCATTTTGAATATAAACACTGTTTTGTAATAGACATAAAATTTTAGATAAAAATGTTCACTTGAGTAAGTAGGTTATGTTATCTTTCAGTGCAAAATATATGATGTTTATATTCAAAATATTCCGGTCTTACAAGGAATCCAGCAATGTCAATTATATTATCCTAACTTTAATCTGAGGTATTATTTAATACAAATGTTGTAATTTATTTTTTCACCCACTCCTTTCTCTCTTGAAGGGAGGATTGGGGGGTGGGGGTGGTTGGGATTGACCGCGCGTTAAGAGGGGGGGAGGCAAGGTGGGGTACTTGATTGACAGATAGTGTCGTGAAGAATATTTTTTTTTTTAACTGAAAGATATTTGTTTTAGCTCATAAAATCTAAGGCCAGCCTTACCGGCCAGAATATATTTACATTGCTGGAATTTTACACTTATATTTTTGAATATAAACAAACATCATATATTTTGCATTAGACATAAATTTTAGATAAAATGTTTAATCTGAGTAAATATAAAGCCTTTTAGAAAATATATGACATTTATATTAAAATATTCCTGGTCTTTACAAGGAATCCGGTGCTAATGTCAATTATATCCTAACTTTAGTTTGAGGTATTATTACTAAAAAAGGTAAATATTCTGGTTTTCCACCACATCTGGTAAGGAAGGACCGACCAAAATTCATCTGTTACCGCAGGAAGAATATTTTTTTTTTATTAACTGAAGATATTTGTTTTAGCTCATAAAATTCATACAATTACCAGGTCAGAATACAATTTACATTGATGAATTCCCTACAATATGATGATTTATTTTGAATATAAACATCATAGATTCTTGCATAAGACATACAAATTTTAGATATATTTACTCTGTGTAAATATAGTTATTTTTGTGCAAAAAATATATGACATTTATATTCAAAATATTCCCTGGTCTTACAAGGAATCCAGCAATGTCAATTATATTATCCTAACTTCTTAATCTGAGGTATTATTTAATACTAAATGTTAAAATTTAGTTTTTCAATGCTAAATACCTCTTGAAGGGAGGATTGGTGGAGGGTGGGGGGTTGGGACTGACCGACCACCTGGCATGGTTGGAAGAGGGGGGAGGCAAGGTGGGGTACTTTGATTGACAGATAGTTTAGTGAAGAATATTTTTTTTATTAACTGAAGATATTTGTTTTAGCTCATAAAATTCATACAAATTACTGCCAGAATATAATTTACATTGCTGGAATTCTACAAATTGGTGATCATTTTGAATATAAACATCATAGATTTTGCATTAGACATACAAATTCTAGATATAGTGTTTACTCTGAGTAAATATGTTATCTTTTGTGTATGACATTTATATTCAAAATATTCCTGTCTTCAAAGGAATCCAGCAATGTCAATTGTATTATCCTAACTTTAGTTTGAGGTATTATTTATTAAAATTTAGTGGTTTTCCCCAAAATTTCTCAAAAGGAAGAGCCAGTGAGTGTAGTTTGAGAAGAGGGAGTTGAGTCCATTATTTGAATGGACATTAACTTCAAACTGTATTTCTCTATTTCTCTTAAGTATTAATTGTGTGCATGTACCATCATAAAATTAAGATGTTATTTTTACTAGAACATAGGTATTGTGTCAGAAAAAGTAGAGTTTGGGGGTCCGGCCAGTCTCTATTGGAATTAATCCCATATGTTCTGTTGTTCACTTAATGCGGTGCTATTTAAAGATTAGTAGGATCATTACCTAATACCTGACCATTGTGGACCTGATCTCACCCTCCTCTGTATATATACACCTTGTTTTGTACTTCTCCTTAGTCTGTACTCACTCCTGAAGATGTGAATTACAAAAAGCAGGAGCAAGTATTTTTCTTCTTCCTTGTAGTTATCAGCATATACACAGAACCTACAGTGATTTGCATATATATACACACACATATATATATATATATATATATATATATATATATATATATATATATACTTGAACACCTGGGATTACTGTAATTTAGATTAACGAACTGCCTTCACCATGAGTCATTTCAAATTGGTTAAAAAAATTTAGCTCTTAACATACGAACCGACCTCAACATCATTACAGACACAGCCAGGCAACCAGCTTAGTATCAGTCCGCCAATACATTAATCGGTTCTAGGGCTTAAATTCCTTACTATTTTAGTAAATATCAAAGAAGTTTATACTATTTAATAATTTTAAAAGTTTAATATTCAATTTTTAATATTTAACATTAATAAATTGAAGTAAAAGTGACTAGTTTAATACGTGGCATCAGCCTCTTAATTAAATTCCTTACTATTTTAGTAAATATCAAGAAGTTTATACTATTCAATAATTTTAAAAGTTTAATATTCAATTTTTTAGTCATTTTAACAATTATTGAGCAAAATTGAAGGTAAAGTGACTAGTTTAATGCGCGGCATCCAGCCTCTTAACACAGCAAACAGGCGTCAGTCTCTCTCTGTTTTCACTGGAGGTAACATCTTGCTTGAGACTCTCTTCAACTAAACACTTTTTTTCTGTGTTTCCAAGCAAATTATTGGCCATTTTGAAAATTATTTTACATATTGACAATATATAGTGCAGTGCAGTGTTATTTTAAAGAAAATATTCTTTAATTACAGCTAGTTTAACTTTGAAAAATACGTGTTGCCATTGTTTGAATCCAGCATGGGGCCTAAGAGATCAAGAAAAGCGATTTCAATCCAAATAAAGCAGGAAATAATAAAAAAACACGAACAAGGTATTAAATCAAATGCGCTATGCAAAGAATATGGCATGTCGGCATCAACTGTGTCGACAATTCTTGCACAAAAAGACAAATTTAAGGAAGTGAACGTGAGAGACAAATCTACAAGAGTGTTTAAAAGTAGATCCCTAATCGTATAAACTGAGAGGTTACTTATCATCTGGATAAGGGAAAAACAGATGAAAGGTGATTCAGTTTCTGGTGATTTCATTTGTGAAAGAGCCAGGGAGATTTATGAACATTTAAAGGCAGATCAACCTGGTTCTTCAGGAACAGAATTTGAAGATTTTCCGGCTAGCAAAGGCTGGTTTGAAAAATTTAAGAAAAGAAGTGACATTTTAAGTGTTGTTAGGCATGGTGAAGCTGCTAGTGCTGATAACGAAGGGGCAGCAAAGTTTTTAGTTGAATTTAAAAAACTGATGGAAGAAGAAAATTATCTTCCACAGCAAGTGTTCAATGTGGACGAAACTGGGCTGTTCTGGAAAAAGATGCCCAAAAGAACATTCATCACCAAAGATGAAGCCTCTTTACCTGGGCATAAACCCATGAAAGACCGTCTCACTCTACTGCTTGGTGCCAATGCTTCAGGGGATTTCCGACTGAAGCCTATGCTTGTCTACCACTCTGAAAACCCCAGGGTGTTCAAGCAACAGAAAGTGGTAAGAACAATGCTTGGAGTTTATTGGAAGTCCAACCGTAAGGCATGGGTGACAAGACAGTTCTTTAATGAATGGGCTGTTGATGTGTTTTGCCCCTCTGTCAAGAGCTACCTAACCACCAATAAACTTCCTTTAAAGGCTCTTCTCCTCATGGATAATGCTCCTGGTCATGACCCTGACCTTGCCAGCAATTTGGAGTATCAATTTGACTTTGTGAAAGTGTTGTTTTTGCCTCCAAACACTACATCACTCATACAGCCAATGGACCAGAATGTAATCAGCAACTTCAAGAAGTTGTACATGAAGAAAATGTTTAGGAGGTGTCATCAGGCAACTTCCACTGATCCTGAACTAACACTGAAACAGTTCTGGAAGACACAATTCAACGTCCTGGAGGCTGTAAAATTGATTGTGTCATCATGGCAAGAAGTCTCCAATAGAACCCTCAATTCTTCATGGAAAGCACTGTGGCCATCAGTAGTCCATGATTTTGAGGGATTTGAGGATGACACAGAGTTGGACCAGGAGATTGTGTCCATTGGTCAGTCATTGGGCCTTGAAGTGGAGGAGAAGGATGTGGAAGAGCTTGTGATGTCTCATGAGGAGGAACTTACTCCTGATGACTTGAAGGAACTGGATGAGATGTTACGGGTAGAGGCTGACAGTGGTGAGGAGGAAATTGAAAGTGATGACCATATGTCAGCTAAACAGTTGAAAGATGTGATTTACCACTGGGAGAAGTTCAGGGAACTGGCTTCAAAGCACCCAGAAGTGGAAAAAACTGAACTAACTTTGTGTCATGTTGAGGACTCAGTGGTCTCCTTCTTTAAACATAAGTTAATGGTGAGGAGGACAGATGCCCCACAGACCACAATTGACACTTTCATCAGTAAAAGGCAGAGGGAACAAGATGCTAGCCCTCAGCCTTCCACTTCAAGAAGGAGAGAGGATGTTCATGGTGGAGAATCTGTCAGTCCAGAGGTTCCTGACATTTTCATGGAAGGTGACTCACCTTCCAAGAAGCAGTAAAATGCTTCTCCTCCACCTCCACTTCCTTCTCTTCTCCCTTCTCCTCCTGCACCTCCCACTTCAAATGCACATCATCACCATCACCCAGGAGCCTTCTACATACACACCTCAAAGTAAGTAAATTTTTCCGCCATTTTTGTTGAAGTTAGGAAATTTTCGGTGAGCTGGAACCAATTACCCAAAAACCCATTGAAACAATGGTTTCGGTTAACGAACGTTTCGGTTAACGAACGACCTTCTGGAACGGATTGAGTTCGTTAATGGAGGGGCCACTGTATATATATTTATATTTGTGTAATAAATGTATGTAGTAAGTACGTAATCTTTTTCACTCAAATCCTAATGAAACACCACAATTAGAATACGGTGGTAGCTGTTGTATAAACAGTCGGAACACAGTCCCACCACCGAGACGAGGGAACACTCCCACCACCGATCGTCTCATGCGAAGCAAGCGTATAAATTAAAGAAAATACTTGCAGTGTGGTTAATATGTTACAGTATATTATAAATAAATAAACAAATAAATCGGTAAATCCATTTCAAGTAAATGGAAAAATTTTACTCGACACCGACATTAGTTCCAGTTACCGGTAAATAGCAGACTCTTAAGTGACGTCACTAGTGTTTACACTACACCAGCGGGTAACATTTGATGACATTACTTGAAGTGAATTGGCCTTATTTTAAAAAACCAAGGATGGTTGGTAAATGTCAGTGGGTAAATGTCACATTGGGGTACCGGTCTTATACAGCGAATAGAGCTCAAAAGCTACTTTTTAAATGGAAATTTGGGGGGTGGGGGGCCGTCTTATGCACCCTGCCGCCTTATAGGCCGAGATATACGGTATTTATTACTAAAAATGTAAATACAGTTTTACCCCGCCTAACGCGGTTTCACTTAACGCGTTTTCGCATATACGCGGTGCCTTGCCAAAGCTGAACTTTCACTTAACGCGGATTTTTTCCACATATACGCGGTGAGTGTCCGAGACGCTATTTTTAGCTCATAAAATTCATACAAATTACCAGGCCAGAATTTAATTTACATTGCTGGAATTCTTATAATTTGGTGATCATTTTGAATATAAACATCATATATTTTGCTTTAAACTTACAATTTTTAGATAAAAATTTTTCTCTAGGTAACTATGGTATCTTTTGTGCAAAATATATGACATTTATATTCAAAATATTCCTGGTCTTACAAGGAATCCAGCAATGTCAATTATATTATCCTAACTTTAGTTTGAGGTATTATTTATTAAAATTTAGTGGTTATCCCACACATCTCCTTGGGACGGTTGGTGGGGGGTGGGGGGGAGGGAGGGACCAACCGACCATCTGTTACCCTGTGAAGAATTATTATTTTTTTTTATTAACTGAAGATATTTGTTTTAGCTCATAAAATTCATACAAATTACCCGGTCAGAATATAATTTACATTGCTGGAATTCTTATAATTTGGTGATCATTTTGAATATAAACATCATAGATTTTGCTTTAAACTTACAATTTTTAGATAAAAATTTTTCTCTAGGTAACTATGGTATCTTTTGTGCAAAATATATGACATTTATATTCAAAATATTCCTGGTCTTACAAGGAATCCAGCAATGTCAATTATATTATCCTAACTTTAATCTGAGGTATTATTTAATACTAAATGTTAAAAACTCTGGAAGGGAGGATTGGTGGGGGGTGGGGGGGAGGGTTGGGACTGACCGCGCGGTTGGAAGAGGGGGGGAGGCAAGGTGGGGTACTTTGATTGACAGATAGTGTCGTGAAGATTTTTTTTTTTTATTAACTGAAGATATTTGTTTTAGCTCATAAAATTCATACAAATTACCCGGTCAGAATATAATTTACATTGCTGGAATTCTTATAATTTGGTGATCATTTTGAATATAAACATCATATATTTTGCTTTAAACTTACAATTTTTAGATAAAAATTTTTCTCTAGGTAACTATGTTATCTTTTGTGCAAAATATATGACATTTATATTCAAAATATTCCTGGTCTTACAAGGAATCCAGCAATGTCAATTATATTTTCCTAACTTTAGTTTGAGGTTATCCCACACATCTCCTTGGGACGGTTGGTGGGGGGTGGGGGGGGGAGGGAGGGACCGACCGACCATCTGTTAGCCGGCTGTGTAGTGTGAGAGGGGGAGGGAGTTGAGTCCATTATTTGAATGGACATTAACTTGGCGACTGTATTTCTCTATTTCTCTTAAGTATTAATTGTGTGCATGTACCATCATAAAATTAAGATGTTATTTTTACTACAACATAGGTATGTGCCTTCAAAAAGTGGAGTTTGGGGGTCGGGCCGGTTTCTATTGGAATTAATCCCATATGTTCTGTTGTTCACTTAACGCGGATTTCACTTAACTGGGACCCTCTGGGTTCAATTGACCTCGTTAAGTGGGGTAAACTAACTATACTGTTTTCTCCCAAACATTACTCTGGTAGGGAGGGAAGGTGGGGGTAGGGAGGGAGGAGGGAGGGAGGGAGGGAGGGAGGGAGGAGGAGGAGGAGGAGGGAGGGAGGGAGGGAGGGAGGGAGGGAGGGTATTTTGATTGACAGATAGTGTCCTTGAAGAATATTTTTTGTTTATTTACTGAAGATATTTGTTTTAGCTCATAAAATTCATACAAATTACCCGGCCAGAATATAATTTACATTGCTGGAATTCTTTCAATATGATGATCATTTTGAATATAAACATCATGGATTTTGCATTAGATATACAAATTTTAGATGTAATGTAATAATTTGGTTTACACAAAGCAAATATTTTATCCTTTGTGCAGAATATATGAAGTTTACATTCAAAATATTACCTGACCTGCAAGGAATCCAGAAATGATAATTATATTATCCTAACTTTAGTCTGAGGTATTATTTATTTCTATACATTAAAATCTAGTGTTTTCACCCAAACATTTCTCAGAGAGGTAGGAGCCAGTGAGCTGGGAAGAGGGGGGAGGGAGTCGAGTCCATTATTTGAATGGACATTAACCTGGCGAATGTATTTCTCTTAAATATTAATTGTGTGTGCATACCATTATAAAATTAAGATGTTATTTTTACTACAACATAGGTATTGTGTCGGAAAAAGTGGAGTTTGGGGGTCGGGCCAGTCTCTATTGGAATTAATCTCATATGTTCTGTTGTTCACTTTACGCGGTTTTCACTTTCCGCGATACCCCGTGGGTTCAATTGACCGCGTAAATCAGGGTACTACTGTGTATATATACATATATATATACAGTCGGCCCTTAACATTCGCGGGGGTTAGGTAACAGAGATACCCGTGAATGTTAAAAATCCGTGTACTATTGCTGCCCTCCCCCCCCTAAAAAATCCCTGGCCCCCCATGTCCTTATTTACCGTATATACCAGTGTGTAGTTCGAGTTTTTAAGACCAAATTATTTGGCAAAAATTGGGGGTCGACCTCTAAACGGGTAATAGTTTCATTAGGTTGAAAAATATTTACCAGTAACTACCAGTAAACAATGGAAACGATGCACCAACACACCACCAGCTGTGAGTGTCGGTACAGTTGCCAGGGCAGATCTCTTGCGAGCCCAAAGTAGCCAAATCCATGGTATGGCAGCACAGGACGATGTAAAACAAAGTATTCATTTATTAAAGTTAATTTATAGATACTGGACATAAATTTTTGTTCATTTCATTTGAAACATCAATCTTTGTTAATTAAATTTGAAACAAGAGAAAACTACGATACTGGATTTTCATTAAAATATTACATCATTACATCACAAGTATATTTTACCTTAACTGTGACTGAATGAATATATTCTCGGAAATAAATATGGAAATGTAATATTTTTGCTGGAATGACGTACATATTATAGTGGGAAGTGGGATAAAATCATGACGAAAGACTTTCACTTTCTTTCGTTGTTCAAAATATTTTACCATAATCGCTTTTCGAATGGTTTTCAGTTAAAAAACTGTTGTACTCGTACTGTATTACAATAATATTCTATCCTATCATTAGCCTTATAATCCCACAACTGAACACCATTCGAAAAGCGATTACGGTAACATCTTTTGAACGAAAGAAAGTGAAAGTCATTGCTTTCGCCACTTTCCACTGTAATACGTACATCATTTCAGCAAAAATAATACATTTCCATGTTCTCAGAAATAAATGGTAGCTTTGTTGAAACGTAATGTACAGTATTTAACATTAAAATGCAAAAATAGCTATAAAAACAATTAATACACCCGTAATGTACTGGCTGGCATCTCCACTCGTCCCTGCTCCCGCCAGTCACCTCCTTCCCGCTCTATCCCTCCGCCTCCTCCACATCGTCACTACTGTTGTATTACAATAATATTCTATCCTAATTGACTTGAATAAATACTACGATACCATATTTCTGAATATTTTCATTAAAATCCATCCAAATCATTTTCCTTACCATCGTCTGCAGCACCAAACAGCTTCTCCCAGTCTTCTCCTTGAACAGGGCTAGAGGGTAACACTTTACTTGATGGGGGAGAAGGGTGATTTTGAGGTTGATAAAATCGAGCTTCTCTTCAAGTGTTATATCCTTTCTTTTACGATCATCACCGGGAATTCCATCACCAGAACGCTTCTTGTTGATATTCTTCTTTACTATATTCACAGTTAATATACCACAAAATTGGAGAAAGAGTAAGCAAAAATCGCGTTATAGCAAACAAGCGTTCGCGTTATACAAATATCGTTCCTAATTCATAAATCGCGTTAGAGCAAATTCGCGTTATCAAAACACGCGTTATAGCAGAACTCACTGTACAGTAGTTTCATAACCAGGTAAATGAACTGAACATTAGAAAATACTGTGACATTGACATATATAACACTGTTGTGATCTTTTCCTAATATCATACTGTATTACTGGGTACTACATAAAAGACTTGCACATCCTTTTACTTCACAAACTCATTATTAATTAGTTTTACCAAATCAATGTTCCAATATTAATCTTACATGTTCAGAATGTAAAGGTTGCTGGATGCTAACACAGGCTATAATAGTCTGTATCAAAACTACCTACAGTACAGTAGTACCCCGATTTACGCCTGTCAATTGAACCCACAGGGTACCGCGGAAAGTGAAAACCGTGTAAAGTGAACAAGAGAACATATGGGATTAATTCCAATAGAGACTGGCCCGACCCCCAAACTCCACTTTTTCCGACACAATACCTGTTGTAGTAAAAATAACATCTAAATTTTATGAAGGTATGCTCACTAGCTCCTACCTCTCTGATTGATGATTGGGTGAAAACTCTAGATTTTAACGTTTAGTAATAAATAATACCTCAGACTAAAGTTAGGATAATATAATTGACATTTCTGGATTCCTTGCAGGTCAGGGAATATTTTGAATGTAAACTTCATATATTTTGCACAAAAGATAAAATATTTGCTTTGTGTAAACCAAATTATTACTTTAGATCTAAAATTTGTATGTCTAATGCAAAATCCATGATGTTTATATTCAAAATGATCGTCATATTGTAAGAATTCCAGCAATGGAAATTATATTCTGGTTGAGTAATTTGTATGAATTTTATGAGCTAAAACAAATATCTTGTTAATAAAAAAAAAATATTCTTCACGACACTATCTGTCAATCAAAGTACCCCACCTTGCCTCCCCCCCTCCTCACACTCACGCCAGCTGGGTCGGTCGGTCCCAACCCTCCCCCCCACCTTCCCTCCCTACCAGATAAATGTGTGGGTGAAAAAACTAGATTTTAACGTTTAGTAATAAATAATACCTCAGACTAAAGTTAGGATAATATAATTGACATTTCTGGAGTCCTTGCAGGTCAGGGAATATTTTGAATGTAAACTTCATATATTTTGCACAAACGATAAAATATTTGCTTTGTGTAAACCAAATTATTACTTTAGATCTAAATTTTGTATGTCTAATGCAAAATCCATGATGTTTAAATTCAAAATGATCATCATATTGTAAGAATTCCAGCAATGTAAATTATATTCTAGCCGGGTAATTTGTTTGAATTTTATGAGCTTAAACATATATCTTCAGTAAATAAACAAAGAAATATTCTTCAAGGACACTATCTGTCAATCAAAATACTCCGCCCTAGCTGGGTGGTCCCTCCCTCCCTACCAGAGAAGCGATTGGGAGAAAATAGTATATTTACATTTTTAGGAACAAATAATAACTCAGACTAAAGTTAGGATAATATAATTGACATTTCTGGATTCCTTGCAGGTCAGGGAATATTTTGAATGTAAACTTCATATATTCTGCACAAAGGATAAAATATTTGCTTTGTGTAAACCAAATTATTACATTAGATCTAAAATTTGTATGTCGAATGCAAAATCCATGATGTTTATATTCAAAATGATCATCATATTGTAAGAATTCCAGCAATGTAAATTATATTCTGGCCAGGTAATTTGTATGAATTTTATGAGCTAAATAAAAAAAAAAAAAAAAATTATACTTCACTGCGTATATGAGTAGATGCACCGCGGAAAGTGAAAGTCTGGTTCTGGCTAGGTACCGCGGAAATGAGAAATCGCGGAAAGTGAAACCGTGTAAAGCGGGGTAATACTGTATATCATAATACAGGTTGTACCTCTCTAGTCCGGCAACCTCGGGACCTGACCGGTGCCGGACCATGGAAATTCACCCTTTTCCTGGATAGATAATGACTTGTGCTTATGCCTGGAAGCACTAGCACCACTTTCTCTGCGTCATGGTCTCTTTGAAGACATATTGAAGGGTTAAATGTCGTATAGTAGCTTCTCAAATTTTGCGAGTTTTTAATTCTTAATGTATTTTATTGGAACACACAAAAAAATAAATAAATAAAAATTTTGACGGCGGAAACTTGAATTTCGACGGGCTTGAACGGCCCGCCAACGTGCAGACGACGTGCATAATCGTGTAAACAGCGTCATTTCTCTTATGTACAAAAGATTCATTATTGTTTATTACTGAATGTCTTTTTTATTGAATTAATGTTTATGTGTGCAAAATGAGCAATACAATTCATTAATAATACGTAGAAAATTAAAACACATGAGGAAATGACACAGCATTGTTTTCGTTGATTACAAAACCAGTGACTGACTGGTTCTACATATAAAACTGAAGAAAATAAGACCTTGGTTGTAGCTGTAGTAAAATTAATATGGTTGTTTTAAGTAATGTTATTTAATGTTAATAAATGGAACAATAGAAGTAGCTAACGATAATGGTAAAGAAAAAGAGAGATCGCATATGTAAGTGCGCATGCGCACACGTGAAAACATATCGTCATTACTTTACATAAGAATATGAAAGCAACACTTATTTACTGTTCATATATATTTTAATTAATGTTTCTGAATTTGTTTTTATTGAATTAATGTACGTGTGTGCAAAATTAACAATACAATTTATTAATAATACGTGGAATATTAGAGGAGACGAGACCGCTGCCGGCATTGTTTATGTTAAAGCTTACGAAACCAGTGACTGATTGGTTCTACATATAAAACTGAAGAAAATAAGACCCTGAGTTTCGCTGTAGTAAAATTAATTTAAAAAATGAATATGGTTGCTTGAAGTACCTGTAATGTTATTTAATGTTAATAAATGGAACAATATACTGTAAGTAGCTAACCATTAATGGTAAAAAAAAAAAGTGAGACTGCTCGTATGTAAGTGCGCACATGTGAAAATATATCATCATTACTCTACATAAGAATATGAAAGCAACACTTATTTACTGCTCATATATATTGAAGGGTTAAATGTTGTACTCTGTATAGACAAGCAAAGAGAGAGAGCAGCCGAACTGCCGGATGTAAACAAACCTTAATTTCCCGCGGCTTTTTTTTTTTTAAGGGGATTAGCCCACCCGGGCATAGGTCACTGACCCACATTGGGGCCTGAGGGGCAAAAATTTAATACTCCTGTAATAATAATAATAATTCAAAAAAAAAAAAAAAAAAAAAAGCTGCCTATCTACCTATTGGACAAACTAAAATCGTTCCGGACCACAGAATGCCAGACTAGAGAGGTACAACCTGTATACCAATTCCATATTGACAGTACAATTTTCATTCTCAAATATGTACAACCAATTTGTTTTTACTGAAATTAACTATCCAGTTTTCTATCTTCCACAAATGATAATTTCTCAATATTCTAAGTTTCTAAAAGACATTAAATGAAACAACTTACAATCAATTTTGACTTTGTGGGGAATGTCATACTTGGCCTTGGCTGACCTCACCTCACTGATCACCTTCTGGCCAAACTTGAACTTCTCATCAACTTCCTCATCTAGGAACACATCATACTGAAAGGAGAGCACAGTGTGTATAATAAAGTAGTCCCTTGCCAATGATGGGGGTTGCTCTCTTAGGATTCTCCCACAATTGGCAAAACCATGGATGGCAGGGGCTCAGTCTAATGGGAAATAAGGGGTTTGAGGAAGTGACCCCTGAGAGACATATCTAAAGGTTTATAATGTTCTTATAAAAGCTTAAAATAAGTACTGTGAGCATGCTAAACTTAAGTTTTTTATTATACCATATAAAAATACAACATGCCCTTCAAATTTGCGGATATTTAATTCGTGGACCTCGAATATTCGTGGATGACACCCTGGATGTACCCAAGAATGTCTGAGGGTAGTTTTAAAGTTGCTGGCATTTTTGCAGCCAGGACAGGGGAGCCATTCATTTGAGAGACAATAATTTACTTTACCTGTATTGTTTGTGTGTGTGTGTAGGCACACACACACACACAAAACACATACAAATAAGTAATAATGGGAAAATCCTCTCACAAATAATCAGAAACAAATGTATTAAAAACGTGAGTCTACCATGAAGTAAATTGCGTGCTTTGTTACTAATAACAAAGCACGGAGTGGACTTGAGGGTAGACTCACAAAATTTTAATACATTTGTTTCTGATTGTATATTTACAATACAGGTAAAAGAAATAATTGTCTTAAGGGAAAACACATAAAGGGAATACAGGTATACAAATTGCCACTCTGGGAGCAGCAGTACTGCAACATTCTTTGTAAGTAATTAATAAATCTGCATCATTTATACAGCCTGTATTTCATTTAATCATTTAATTTACATCAAATATTTGTTTAAGTTTCTAGCAGCCATGGTGTTTTAAAGATACTGGGATGTGTATAGCTAGTGGGTCAGAGGTATATTGCTTAATTATTATATATGACAAACTAAACCACCTGTGGTCCTGACAGTTTGGGATAAAAGAGGTCCAGCTGAATATAAAGCATCATCCTCAGCACTTACATCAATAAAATTATCATCCCAGATTTAATTTTCAGAGTTACCAGGTGCAGAAGGACATTCAAATATTGAAACACACAAGCACATAAGTTTCCTCACTTGTTTGCTCCCTCCCTCCTTTGCTCACTCACTCTGTCTCTCTCTCTCTTCAATACATGCTACCCTCAAAAATGAGCCAGTTCAATTCAAGGCTTGGAGTTACACTTTTTACATTAAGAGCATCTATGCACACTCGGGTAAAGTGGAGAATGTGGTAATGTCCCACTAATGGGTATTTTAATGCTGGAATGGCAGAGGGTTGCTTCTGCATCCTTGTAACCTATAGTCAGTATTCAGACCCTCAGTATAATGAATCAAACTTAATTTTAATTATCATGAATTAATCATAACTATGGCAAATGAGGATCCAATGTGGGTCATCTAATGAAGCCCAACTAAATATTTAAAGGGAAATTATTAATAAGCATTGTTCTAAAGACAAATGAAACCTACCTCTTCAGGCTCTGGATATGGTGTGACACATATTGATGGTGGCTGATTGGTCGTACGTGGCGGGAGACGCTGGAACAACTCCTCAGACAGGTAAGGCATGAAGGGGGAAATTAGGGTTAAACCCACATACAAGGCAATGTACAAAACATTGCGACTCACTGCTTTTTCTTCTTCATTGTCTGAATACATTACAGGTTTTAGGCACTCCTGAAATAAAATGGAAAATATAATAATAGATTAATTCCACACTTCTATAGGTTGCATTTCATATAAAAACTCTTTAATACACAGATTCCCCTGGACTGAGACCATACTGGATTTTCAAGAAGTGCCAGTTTATTGAATGTTGCTCAAATTGCCAATTTTGACACCCTCTTAATTTGAACTCGATCTTTCCTATAAAACTAACATTTACATATTTCCAGGCAGTCCCGAGGTTACAAACGAGTTCCATTCCTATGGACACCTTACTGTATGTCGAAAATGTACTTAAGTCGAATCACATAGCGTATTTACAGAACAATGTTTAAAACCCCAAGTCCTTATATGCAATTAAAATTACTTAATTTAAGAGAAAAGAAATACATTACACAATACAGTAAATTAAAGTAAAAATTAAGTCATCAGGTAAATAAAATACTGTACAGGTGTACCTCGATAACAGACACATATGGAGACAGAAAAAAATCGTTGGTTAGTGAATCAATGATAATTATCAAAGCATTTAATCCCATCAGAATATAACAAATTCAGGGGGTTAGGGACTGGCCACCCTACAAAAATTCCCAACTACCCTTGATACATCTCAGTTGTCCATACTGACAAGCAAGAAAATGTACCAGACATACACCGTTGAATAAATTCATGATAAATATCACTAATTATTGTACGGTAACTACAGTGAACTCTCGAAGATACAGACTAAAAGGGGGACCACCTGTCCGAATCTTCAAGCAAATGTACTAAATACATAAAAACAATAAATAATGATATAAAAAACACCTGACTACTGGGGTTAGTTATACACACTTTTACCCGTGAAAAAGCCATAATTTTGAACAACGTATTACTGTACAGTAATACAGTGGTCCCTCGGTTAACAAACACAATTCGTTCCAGAAGGTCGTTCGTTAACCGAAAATTTCGTAAACCGAAACCATTGCTTCAATGGGATTTTGGGTAATTGGTTCCAGCTCACCGAAAATTACATACAAAGTACAAATAAATGCAGTAAAGTACACTTACTTTGAGGTGTGTATGTAGAAGGCTCCTGGTTGTTGATGATGATGATGATGATGATGATGGGAATTAGAAGTGCGGGTGGAGGAGAAGAGAAGGAAGTGGTGGTGGAAGAGAAATCACCCCATGCTTCATGCCGTCATTTCACCCATAAAATTTTAAGTTCACTTGGTGTAATTCAAGATTATTTTCTTTAAATCAACACTGCACTACACTATATATTGTCAATATGTAAAATAAATTTCAGAATGACCAATAATTGTACTGTAAAAACGTAAAAATAGTTTAAGTTCATGAGAGGCAACAAGCAAGATGTTACCTCCACTGACCAGAGATACAAACTGATGCCTGTTGGGTGAGTTGAGTGGCTGATTGGCGTATCAAAAACAAGTTCCCTGTACTGCAATTATGTTAAATATGTGTTAAAATGACTAAAAATTTTATATAAAACTTGGAAAATTATTGAATAGTACAACCTTCTTGATATATACTCAAATTTTAACGAATTTAAGCCCTAAAACCGATTACTGTATTGGCGAACTAATATTCCAGCTGGTGAACAAACGAAAACACGTTGACACAATTTCGTAAAAATTTCGTTAACCAAATTTTTTTTCATTAACCAAATTTAATTTTCTTATGGAAAGTAATTTGTTAACTGAAATTTCGTTAACCGAGGCATTCGTTAACCGAGGGATCACTGTATGTCCATTAGCCGGAATCCCTCAAACCCGGAACTCTGATAGCTGGAATTAGAATTTTCTCGGAAAATCGTTCCCAAAGCGGGAATTTTCTGGAAAATTCCGGCTTTGGGAACGATTTTCCGAAGAACACATTTTCTGGAAAATTCTGATAAAATTTTCCCGATACCCGGAAAATTCTGGGGACGGGGGGAGTTTTTTCTGGGTTTGAGAGACGAAAATCAGGCGGATTTTCTGGAAATTCCAAGAAGAATTTTCCGGTATCCGGAAAATTCTGGAAAATTCCGGGGATGAGAATATTTTTCTGGGTTTGAAATATGATGTAGTGGGCAATTTCTGGAACTTCTGAGGATTTTTCCCGTCACCCGGAAAATTTCAGGAATGAGGGATTTTTTCCGGCTTTGAGAGAGTCGTCTCGTTACCTGGAAGTCTCTTATTCCCGGAAGTGCTCTACACCAACTGTTCCAGCTAATGGAGATATCACTGTACTCACTTTGTACTCAAATGTACTACACTAAAGGACAAAAATTTTTATCTCTTGTGCAAACTATGTGATGTCTATACTCAAATTCTTCATTATCTTGCAAGGATTCCAGCAATGCAAGTTATATCTGCTAAGTTTAGTCTGTGACATTTTATAAGATAAAAACTTTTAAGCCTTCACCCTGTTTTGGGAATGCTTCTGAGCCCAGAACACCCAAACGTTTTGTCTGAATCTTCCGGATTTACCGAGTCCGGATCTTCAAGGGTTTACTGTACAGTAAGTCCTCGTTTAACATTGCCCCCGACAAAGTTGTTTCGTTATAACATCGCTACGCTTTAGATACCCATGATTCCGACAACGTCCCGACTGATTCGTTATAACGTCGTCACGGACTACTTTATATGGTGCATCGCTTTCTCCCATCTTGGCGTGCTACGCTCTCCCGTGGAGCGCCACAGCGTCCCCAGTCTTTGTTAGGCTTCCACAGCGTACGTGTGTGTTAAAGTGTTTTTGCTCTAATTACTGTACAGGTACTGTAACCATTCGAAATGGCTTTCAAGCGCCCATTAAGTGTTAGTGATGCTAGTGTTGTAAAGAAGTAATGCAAGACCATTAGCCTTGCTTCGAAAATGGAGGTTTTAAACCCTCCAGGTCTCAGTGACTCGCCACCCTCCTCCTCTCCACTACCCACCACACACTCACTCCACCTCCGCCCATCAATGAGCACGATACAAAATGATTTAATTTATTTATCTTTTTGGATGTATAATATATACTATTTTCTATAAAAATCCCATTGAATTTATGTACAGCTCCTCCCCGACTTACGACGGGGTTAGGGACCCAAATCCAGGTCGTAAGTCGAAAATGCTTAAATAATACATAGAAAATCTAAAATGGGTGTCTCTTTTTCTTCTCAGCACCACAAAACTCTCCCTTTTAAGCTTGCCAGGCACTTTAAAGTGAATTACAAACGAAAATTTTCTCTGTGTACTGGCGTTGGGACTCGAAAATACGTAATTTGACAAAATTTTGGTACGACTGAGGCAGATCGTAAGTGCGAGTGGTTATAAGTTGAGTAGGTCATAAGTCGGGGTGGAGCTGTATATGTAATGTATTTTATGGGGCAAAGGGAGGCTGGGGAATGTATCTACCTTATTGTATCTATTTCTTATGGGGAAAATTGATTCCGTTAATGTTGTTTCTGTTAAAGTTGTGTTTCTCAAGAACGTAACTGCGACGTTAAGTGAGGACTTACTGTATTGTGTTCAGCTGTGTTGAACATTGAGTCAGCATTCATCCCCAAAGCTGGGAGAACATGTTGGCCGGGGTAAAAATTACTGGATGAATGGTGTAGGGTTGTCAGGGTCCTCAAACCCAATGAATGCAGGTGGAGACTTTGGCAGAGGGGCTGACTGATGCTTTTTCTTCATAAAAAAATGACCAGACGACAGAAATTGATTGTTGAGGCTCATCTGGCCGAGACTTAATGATAGGCTTCAAGAAATCCGTGACCTTGGCCTGCTTTGCCTGTTCTTTCTTCTGACGGTGAAGCTCCTTGTAGCAGTTGGACAAATCCTCGAGGCCATTCCTAAACTTGAAACTACAGTCACCATCAGGGTCAAGGTCAAAAACAGTCTAGCTCGTGGTCCTATGCTTCCTGCACTTTCTTCTGCTCCTCCAGCTCCAGCAGGTCCTCACTGCTGAGCTCCTCCTCATTAGAGACAAGGAGCTCAGTGATGTCCTCTCTTCTGTGACCCCATCGAAGCCAGCTTGCTGGGCCAGAGAGACAATTGTCTTGGTGACCTCAGGGACATCTGGTTCATGGTTGAAGCCCCTGAAGCTAGGAACAGCCTCAGGCCAAGGCCGTCGCTACACACCATTCATCATAGCAGGTGACAATTCCTACCAGGACTGTGCGAAGTTGTCAAGGTCTTTCTTGATGTTGTAGGCTTTTCAGACATCTCTTACAGACAACCCACCACTGTCTGTTTCTGTCACCACCTGCACTATCACACCTTGATCAAGGGGCTGCAGCAGCACAGTGGTGTTCGGTGGTAAAACATCACCTTGATGTTGTCAAACCAGTCAACCATAGTGGCAAGGGGCATTGTACTATACAGTGAACGGTGAAATATATTTATACAGTATAGTACAGTTAACCCTCACTTTACGCGGTTAATGTAACCCGGAGGGTACCGCGGAAAGCGAGAAACGCATAAAGTGAATAACATAACATATGGGATTAATTGAAATGGAGTCCAGGCCGATCCCCAAACTCCACTTTTTGACGACACATAACTATGTTGTAGTAAAAATAACATCTTAATTTTATGATGGTACATGCACACAATTAATACTTAAGAGAAATAGAGAAATACAGTCGCCAAGTTAATGTCCATTCAAATAATGGACACGACTCCCTCCCCTCTTCTCACACTACACTGCTGGCTCTTCCCTCTGAGAAATTTTGGGGGGAAAACCAGGTATAGTAATAAATAATACCTCAAACTAAAGTTAGGATAATATAATTGACATTGCTGGATTCCTTGTAAGACCAGGAATATTTTGAATATAAATGTCATATATTTTTCACAAAAGATAACATATTTACTCAGATTAAACATTACATCTAAAATTTGTATGTCTAATGCAAAATCTATGATGTTTATATTCAAAATGATCATCAAATTGTAAGAATTCCAGCAATGTAAATTATATTCTGGCCGGGTAATTTGTATGAATTTTATGAGCTAAAACAAATATCTTCAGTAAATAAAAAAAAAAAATATTCTTCACGACACTATCTGTCAATCAAAGTACCCCACCTTGCCTCCCCCCCTCTTCCAACGGCACGGTCAGTCCCAACCCTCCCCCCCACCCCCCACTACTCCTCCCTTCAAGAGATGTTGGGTGAAAAAATTAGATTTTAACATTTTGTATTAAATAATACCTCAGATTAAAGTTAGGATAATATAATTCACATTGCTGGATTCCTTGTAAGACCAGGAATATTTTGAATATAAACGTCATATATTTTGCACAAAAGATAACATACTTACTCAGATTAAACATTTTATCTAAAAATTTTGTCTAATGCAAAATATATGATGTTTATATTCAAAATGATCATCAAATTGTAAGAATTCCAGCAATGTAAATTATATTCTGACCGGGTAATTTGTATGAATTTTATGAGCTAAAATAAAAATCTTCAGTTAATAAAAAAAAAAAAAAAATTCTTCACACGGTAACAGATGGTTGGTCGCCGGTCCCTCCCTCCCTCCCCCCACCAACGTCCCTACTAGATAAATGTGTGGGAATACCAGACTGTTTACCTTTTAAGTAATAAATAATAAATCAGACTAAAGTTAGGATAATATAATTGACATTGCTGGATTCCTTGTAAGACCAGGAATATTTTGAATATAAATATCATATATTTTGCACAAAAGATAACATATTTACTCAAGAGTAAACATTATATCTAAAATTTGTATGTCTAATGCAAAATCTATAATGTTTATATTCAAAATGATCATCAAATTGTAAGAATTCCAGCAATGTAAATTATATTCTGGCCGGATAATTTGTATGAATTTTATGAGCTAAATTAAAAAAAATTATACTTCACCCGTGTAAAGGGGTACACCCACCGCGGAATGTGAGCATCCTGGGTTCTGGCAGGGCACCGCGTAAACGTGGAAACGCGGAATGTGGGACCGCGTAAAGTGAGGGTTGACTGTATATATAATCATAGAAGATGGTGATAATCAACCAGGCATTAGGTATGGGCTTCCAATAGACTGGAAGGCTAGATTTGTGAATGTTTTTCAGAGTCTTGGGATTTTCTGAATGATACACGAGGAGCGGCTTGAGTTTAATATCCCCCTCAGCATTGCCCAGAAGAGGCAGAGTAAGCCTGTCCCCAGCAGCCTTGAAGCCTGGAGTTGTTTTCTCTTCATGGGACAAATAAGTTCTCGAACGACCCATTACCCAGAACAATTGGTGTGGAGTACTTCCAGGTATTAGAGATTTCCGAATAACTAGACGACTTTCTCAAAAGCAGAAATATTCCTTTCCCCCGGAATCTTTTCTGGTTATTGGGAAAAGTTTCCAAGCGGCTAAACTGCATATCTTGTACAGACAGACACTAGCCCACTGTAGTAGGCAATTGTTTATTGTAGTAGGCCCATAAGAGAAACAAAATTCAACTTAGGCTTTATTCTACAAGAATTCAAACATCCTGCAACAAAAATATATGAAACAAATATTAACATAAGCAGATAAATAGACATCAACAAAATGAAACAAAACAGGTACAATATCATCACAACAGAGTAGAAAAATATACAGGGTACCTATGTATATATAACATTCACCCTCTTCCAAAATATTATGATAAATGGGATTATTTACTGAATTATCAACAGCCGGATCATCGCTTTGGTGGTTTATCTTTGTATCTGGACACACCTCGGCTGTAGTATCACCATTATAAGAATCCTGATTATAAAGCACACCATCACAAGAATCATTCACTGCATGCTGAAAATCTCCATAGGGAGCCAGGTCCCGCAGTGAAATGGTATTTTCTTTTTCATCACGGATACGAATAAGGACAAAAGAAGGATTAGTATCCAGGAGATCCACTTCTTCAACTAAAGGATCATACTTAGTTTGACGAACATGGCAACATAGCAAGACAGGACCAGGACAAGACAACCATGAAGGAATTGATGAACCAGTCATGGATCGGCGTTGAAAATTAAAAAGGCGCTCATGAGGCGTAGTGTTAGTAACGGTCGAAAGCAATGAGTGTATTGAATGAAGCACATCCTGTAGAACAACTTCCCATCTAGACATAGGAAGATCCTCGATTTAAGTGCCAACGAAATAGTCTTCCATATCACTCTATTCAAATGCTCGCACTGGCTATTTCCTTGAGTATTACAGTGGTTCCTCGGTTAACGAGCGCCTCGGTTAACGAGATTTCAGTTAACGAGTTACCTTCCATAAGATTCTTAACTTCGGTTAACGAGCAATCCCTCGATTTATGAGTTTCTTACGAGCCGACCTCAACATGTTTTAGCTTGCATTTGGCGATCCACCAGCTGTAGTATTTGTCCGCCAATACAGTAATCGGTTCTAGGGCTTAAATTCCTTACCCTTTTAGTAAATATCAAGAAGCTTATACTATTCAATCATTTTAAAAGTTTAATATTAAATTTTTTAGTCATTTTAACAATTATTGAACATAATTGAAGGTAGGGTCACTAGTTTGTGGCACACCATCCAGCCTGCCAACACAGCATACAGGCATCAGTCTTTGTGTCTTTTCAGTGGAGGTAACATCTTGCTTGAGACTCTCTTCAACTAAATGCTTTTTTTCTGTGTTTGCAAGCAAATTATTGGTCATTTTGAAATTTATTTTACATATTGACAATATATAATGCAGTGCAGTGTTGATTTAAAGAAAATAATCTTGAATTACACAAAGAGAACTAAAATTTTATGGGTGAAATGGCACCATGGGGTGACTTCTCTTCCACCCCAATGCCTTCTCTTCTCCCTTCTCCTCCAGTCCCATTCTAATTCCCATCATAATCATCATCATCCAGGAGCCTTCTACATACACACCTCAAAATAAGTGTACTTTTCTACCCTTTTTGTTGAATTTAGGCAATTTTCGGTGAGCTGGAACCAATTATCCAAAAACCCATTGAAACAATGGTTTCGGTTAACAAGCTACCTTCTAGAACGGATTGTGCTCGTTAACCGAGGGACCACTGTATATGGTGTTGTTCAACTAGTTGAAATACAACATTCATTCAAAAACTGCTTCAGCTCAGAAGACATATCAGCAGACCCGTGATCTGAGTGGATAAAGGCTGGCATGCCAAAAATAGCAAACAATTGAGTCAAAACATCTGATCACAGTTATAGCAGATATATCAGGACATGGGAATACAAAAGGGAACCTAGAGAATTCATCCACCACAGTAAGCAGATAGCGATTAGCTGTAACACTTGGGAAAGGACCCTTAAAATCTATACTAAGTCTTTGAAAAGGTCGAGTTGACTTTATCAACTGAGACAGCTGTGGATGATAAAACCTGGGCTTGCATTCAATACATACTTGACAAGAAGAAGAAACTCTCTTGATATCATCAACAGAATAGGGGAGATTACGGGTTCTCAAAAAATGAGCCATTCTTGTCACTCCGAGATAGCAGAGAGAATTGTGCAATTCAGCCAGTCTGTCAGAACCCAATGGATGGACAAAAGGTCCTAGAAAAGATAACAGGAGCTACAATCTCTTTTCCAAGTCTATACACAATGTCAAAATCGTAACATGCCAGTTTGATCCTCCAATGCTGAATTTTATAATTTTTTATTTTACCAGCAGACCTATAATCAAATAAAAAAAAACTGATTTCTGACCTGTCGCCAATGTAAAGTGGCGCCCACTCAGATAACGCCTCCATTAACGCAAGGCCTCCACTCTGGAATATGCCTCCTTTTCCACTGATGAGTGGTTCTACTCACTGGCATTCAAGGTCCTGGAATAAAATGCAACAAGTCGCCCAGCCTGATTTAAAACTGCAGCAATTGCACAGTCTGAAGTGTCCGATTCAACCACAAAAGGTATAGATTCATCAATACAATAAACCACAGCTTCTTCTACCTCCTTCCTCTGAGTCTCAAAAGCATCTTTAGCTTCACATGGCAAGGGGAAGAGTTGAATTGAATGAGTGGCCTCACTTTACATGAATAGTTAACAGTCCACTGTGAATAATATAAAAACATACCCAGAGCTCATTGTAACGACTTTGTGTCATGTGGAACAGGAAGATCCCTGAGAGGTTTAAGACATTCAGGATCAGGTTTAATTTCTCCATTAGAAATTGAATATCCAGCAAGTTGACAGATTCAGTAGAAAAGGTGCATTTATCATTAATGAATGTGAGGGTACTATTTTTGGAAGGCTTCAAGAAACTTGTGCACATATATATCATGTTCTCTCATAATATGCTGAAAACAAGCCACACCATTGGTAACACCAAAAGGCAATCTGCAAAACTGATACAATTTTCAACTTGCCTCAAAAGCAGTATAAGGCCTAGCCTCCTCACACAAAGGAATCTGATGATAGGCAGAATTCAAATCAGTGGTTGTAAAGAACCGGTACTGTGCTACCTTATTGACTAAGTCATCTATACGAGGCAGTGGATAAGCATTAAGTTGAGTAAAACAGTTCACTGTCTGAAAATAGTCTATGACCATCCTTCTCTTATGTCGTTCATTAGAAGTAACAAGAGCCGGTGCCTGCCAAGAAGATGAGCTAGGTTCAAAAATAAAATCTAACAGTAGTCAACTTACTTCACACTTTTGTAGGTTTGCAGCGGGAACAGCTGCAACTTGAGAATCAATATCTGACCGTTCTAGAGTACTGCTATCACACCCATCCACTCCAGAAGTAGAGGCAGAATGTATAGCCATAGGAGGTGCAAAATACAATTCAGAACTTTTCTGAGCAAGGCCCAGAGTCCTTGCTGGTCAAACGCAGATTGTAGGTCCGAGGTTGTATTCTCAAGGAGACGTTGCCGAATGATATTAGAATGGAGTCCACATATGAATGCATTCCATATAGATTCTTCTTTTTACTTCTCAGCTGACACTGCTTTATAGTTACAGTCGGCACTAAGCAGCTCTAAAGAAAGGAGAAACTCATCCAGTGTCTCGCCTGGATGTTGACGACGGCTTGCCAAAAGATGCCTAGCAACCACCTCATTTTTAGGTTTCACATTCCTACAGGGCTCCAAAAAGACCCCAATGGCAGTACAAGTGGAAAACGTAACCAACATGGGAACCCAATGACTACATTGGTGGATGAAGGCAAAACCCAACAAACTGGGCTATCAGCATCCATTGCAACTATCCCTCTCCCAAATCGTCGCAACACTTGCACCACTGGATCAGGAAAAGGGAGAGCCAAGATATGTGATTGCAGCCTGCACTCCAGCCTCACCACATAAATCAACTCATGTGCAGCCATCATCCAGCTCATACCACCTCTCATCATCATCAAAACCCCTCTACCCCAAAAAGAGATGAATACCTAGAGTCTCTAGTCACAACTCTGCACATGGGTGGGATAGATAAGATGGTTGTTTATGCACTGGGATCTAGGAAATAGTGCAATCCAGTCCTGTCTATACAACTGAGCAGCCCTCTCGATGAGCCACACTGCTCACCCTCACATGGGGAGGGGGCTAGAAAAGGTGCCCTAAACATAGCCTGCCTAAAAACCCAACCTGACTGGGCAACCGCACCCAGTACGGTCATCCTTATGCGGTCGCAAACACAACCAAAACCACAGATCCGCAAACACAACCAAAACCACAGATCCAAACAAAAACAAACCATACAACCTCTTATGGTCGCTGCTTGGAATGTCAGGACCCTCCTGGATACTGGCACAAATGAGCATGCTGAAAGAAGAACTGCCCTTGTGGCAAAAGAGCTGGCTAGGTATAACATCGACATAGCAGCCATTAGTGAGTCCCGGCTCTCAGACGAGGGTCGACTCACAGAACGGGGTCTTGCTGTACCTTCTTCTAGAAGGGTTAGCCAGTTGCCGAGAGAAACCGCATTTATTTGTGAAGTTGGCTTTGCCATCCACCAATACATCCTACACAGACTAACTGAAATGACTGTTGGGATCAACAAGTGCCTCATGACGCTGCGAGTCCCTCTGAATCACTCACGTCATGCCTTTATCATCAGTGTATACGCCCCAAGACTGGATGAAGAGGATGACATCAAGGAGGCCTTTTACGCTGACCTCGACAGAGTGCTAACCTCTATCCCCAGAGAAGAGAAGGTTGTGCTCTTTGGCAACTTCAAAGCCAGAGTTGGCAGAGATGCTAACATTTGGCAGGGAACCATAGGGAGATATGGACTAGGCAAGTGTAATCCCAATGGCCTGCTCCTCCTCAGCAAGTGTGCTGCACACAAACTCAATATCACCAATACCTTGTTTAGGCAGGCCGACAAGTTCGAGGGTTTGTGGCAACACCCACAATCCAAACACTGGCATCTCATTGACTACATCATTGTCAGAGAAAGAGATCGCCGAGATGTCCTCATCACCCGTGCCATGCGTGGCTCAGACCACTATGACACTGATCATCGACTTGTCAGTTCCAAGCTCTCACATCAAGTCGCCCCAAAACGGTGAAGGCAGCAAGCCTCCAGAAGAGGTTTTAATACTAAGCATCTGGAGGATCCAGCGGTCTGCACACGTTTTTAAAAAGCAGCTTGAATGTGGGATTACAAACAACCCAACAGCAAATAATGTGAATCCCAGTGCCAATTGGGATACAGTGAGTTCTGCTATAACGCGTGTTTTGACAACGCGAATTTGCTCTAACGCGATTTATGAATTGAGGAACGATATTTGTAAAACGCGAACTCGTTTGCTCTAACGCGATTCCACTCGAACGGTTGTTATGGCTTCAGTTCACGTTCGACACCACATGTTCAATTGAGTTATGTGTTTTGTTTGTGAACAATTGCAGAAATAATGTATGTAATATTTATGTATACAGTATACCTATACAGTTGTACCCCACTTAACGCGGTCAATTGAACCCAGAGGGTCCCGTGTTAAGTGAAATCCGCGTTAAGTGAACAACAGAACATATGGGATTAATTCCAATAGAAACCGGCCCGACCCCCAAACTCCACTTTTTGAAGGCACATACCTATGTTGTAGTAAAAATAACATCTTAATTTTATGATGGTACATGCACACAATTAATACTTAAGAGAAATAGAGAAATACAGTCGCCAAGTTAATGTCCATTCAAATAATGGACTCAACTCCCTCCCCCTCTCACACTACACAGCCGGCTAACAGATGGTCGGTCGGTCCCTCCCTCCCCCCCCCACCCCCCACCAACCGTCCCAAGGAGATGTGTGGGATAACCTCAAACTAAAGTTAGGAAAATATAATTGACATTGCTGGATTCCTTGTAAGACCAGGAATATTTTGAATATAAATGTCATATATTTTGGACAAAAGATAACATAGTTACCTAGAGAAAAATTTTTATCTAAAAATTGTAAGTTTAAAGCAAAATATATGATGTTTATATTCAAAATGATCACCAAATTATAAGAATTCCAGCAATGTAAATTATATTCTGACCGGGTAATTTGTATGAATTTTATGAGCTAAAACAAATATCTTCAGTTAATAAAAAAAAAATAATCTTCACGACACTATCTGTCAATCAAAGTACCCCACCTTGCCTCCCCCCCTCTTCCAACCGCGCGGTCAGTCCCAATCCTCCCTTCCAGAGATTTTAACATTTAGTATTAAATAATACCTCAGATTAAAGTTAGGATAATATAATTGACATTGCTGGATTCCTTGTAAGACCAGGAATATTTTGAATATAAATGTCATATATTTTGCACAAAAGATACCATAGTTACCTAGAGAAAAATTTTTATCTAAAAATTGTAAGTTTAAAGCAAAATCTATGATGTTTATATTCAAAATGATCACCAAATTATAAGAATTCCAGCAATGTAAATTATATTCTGACCGGGTAATTTGTATGAATTTTATGAGCTAAAACAAATATCTTCAGTTAATAAAAAAAAATAATTCTTCACAGGGTAACAGATGGTCGGTTGGTCCCTCCCTCCCCCCACACCCCCCACCAACCGTCCCAAGGAGATGTGTGGGATAACCACTAAATTTTAATAAATAATACCTCAAACTAAAGTTAGGATAATATAATTGACATTGCTGGATTCCTTGTAAGACCAGGAATATTTTGAATATAAATGTCATATATTTTGCACAAAAGATACCATAGTTACCTAGAGAAAAATTTTTATCTAAAAATTGTAAGTTTAAAGCAAAATATATGATGTTTATATTCAAAATGATCACCAAATTATAAGAATTCCAGCAATGTAAATTATATTCTGGCCTGGTAATTTGTATGAATTTTATGAGCTAAAACAGGCAGTCAGGCAGGGTGGCGGGTGGGGCAAATCTAAAAATAGCGTCTCGGACACTCACCGCGTATATGTGGAAAAAATCCGCGTTAAGTGAAAGTTCAGCTTTGGCAAGGCACCGCGTATATGCGAAAACGCGTTAAGTGAAACCGCGTTAGGCGGGGTAAAACTGTATATTATAAGTAAATTGTAAAATTTTAAATAAAAGAGAAAATCAAATTACATAGCGTTTTACACCCGCGCTCTCTTTACATCACACACAGTGTTTACAGTTCACGTTCGACATCACATATTCAATTGATTTATGTGTTTTGTTTGTGAAGAATTGCAGAAATAATTTATGTAATATTTATGTATACAGTAAACCACTCACAAGGTCCTACAGTACCACTAATTATTTTATACTGAAACTTACGTTTGGGAAGCTGGATTAAAATGAAGATTACCGGTATATCAAAATAATAAAAATGTATTATAAACCAGTCTAACATACCGTAAAAGAACAATATTCCCCGGTAATAAACACAGCTGCTATCATCACCACCCTCCCCCCATTTGCCAGTGACAAGAAAGGGAAAGTGACCTTGACTGTGACCGCCTGTGGCTATTTTTAGCCGTCCTTGTGTTCGGAGGTGGTCAGTAATGCATATCTGTATATTTACTGATCATAATACTTATCTCCTATAAATAATTCATTTGAAATTTATTTTTTTGCAAAGAATATTCAGTAAATGACTGCGTTAATTCTTGAAACTACCTACAGTGGTAAATTTAGGATATAAATGATGAACAGAAGTCACGTCATGGATTCGGAGTTTGGTCCTTAACGATCACCATAAATGTACATTACCAGGTATAATGGTAGCCTCCCTTTTTCGAGAAAAAAGTATATAAATTGAAGAAAATACTTGCAGTATATTTAATATATTACAGTATATTATAAATAAATAAATAAACAAATAAATTCAAATTCCCTTATCATCCTGTGTTATATACAGAAATACTTGAGTCCCTGAGCGAGTACACAAAAAGAAAACGGAGGACTAAGACATCCTGAAGTGGGTAGAGAACGGACATCTCTACTGGGGGACTCAAACGTTTCTTATGTTTTGTGGGCGCTCTAGCATAATATGAATAATATGTAAATTACAATTTATTTATATATATATATATATGTAAATTGTAAAAATTTAAATAAAAGAAAAACTAAATACGTAGCGCTTAAAGTGTACCGTACAGTGCTGTGGCTTGGCGCGGGGTTATGCAGTGTTTACAGTTCACGTTCGACATCACATATTCAATTGATTTATGTGTTTTGTTTGTGAAGAATTGCAGAAATAATTTATGTAATATTTATGTGTGTGTGATGTAAACAGAGAGTCTCTCTCTCTCTCTCTCTCTCTCTCTCTCTCTCTCTCTCTCTCTCTCTCTCTCTCTCTCTCTCTCTCTCTCTCTCTCTCTCTCTCTCTCTCTCTCTCTCTCTCTCTCTCTCTCTCTCTCTCTCTCTCTCTCTCTCTCTCTCTCTCTCTCTCTCTCTCTCTCTCTCTCTCCTCTCTCTCTCTCTCTCTCTCTCTCTCTCTCTCTCTCTCTCTCTCTCTCTCCTCTCTCTCTCTCTCTCTCTCTCTCTCTCTCTCTCTCTCTCTCTCTCTCTCTCTCTCTCTCCCTCTCTCTCTCTCTCTCTCTCTCTCTCTCTCTCTCTCTCTCTCTCTCTCTCTCTCTCTCTCTCTCTCTCTCTCTCTCTCTCTCTCTCTCTCTCTCTCTCTCTCTCTCTCTCTCTCTCTCTCTCTCTCTCTCTCTCTCTCTCTCTCTCTCTCTCTCTCTCTCTCTCTCTCTCTCTCTCTCTCTCCTATCTCTCTCTCTCTCTCTCTCTCTCTCTCTCTCTCTCTCTCTCTCTCTCTCTCTCTCTCTCTCTCTCTCTCTCTCTCTCTCTCTCTCTCTCTCTCTCTCTCTCTCTCTCTCTCTCTCTCTCTCTCTCTCTCTCTCTCTCTCTCTCTCTCTCTCTCTCTCTCTCTCTCTCTCTCTCTCTCTCTCTCTCTCTCTCTCTCTCTCTCTCTCTCTCTCTCTCTCTCTCTCTCTCTCTCTCTGTATGAATGGAATTCGTGGTTTAGAGTGAGTGAATACTACTACTTAAACACATCAATACTATGTTAATTGATCACTGTATAATAAATTCATTCACTCATAATTTCAAATTCCCTTATCATCCTGTGTTATATACAGAAATACTTGAGTCCCTGAGCGAGTACACAAAAAGAAAACGGAGGACTAAGACATCCTGGAGTGGATAGAGAACGGACATCTCTACTGGGGGACTCAAACGTTTCTTATGTTTTGTGGGTGCTGTAGCACAATATGAATATGTAAATTACAATTTACATATATATATATATATATATATATATATATATATATATATATATATATATATATATATATATATATATATATATATATATATATATATATATATATATAGTCAACCCTCACTTTACGCGGTCCCACATTCAGCGTTTCCACGTTTACGCGGTGCCCTGCCAGAACCCAGGATGCTCACATTCCGCGGTGGGTGTACCCCTTTACACGGGTGAAGTATAATTTTTTTTAATTTAGCTCATAAAATTCATACAAATTATCCGGCCAGAATATAATTTACATTGCTGGAATTCTTACAATTTGATGATCATTTTGAATATAAACATCATAGATTTTGCATTAGACATACAAATTTTAGATATAATGTTTACTCTTGAGTAAATATGTTATCTTTTGTGCAAAATATATGATATTTATATTCAAAATATTCCTGGTCTTACAAGGAATCCAGCAATGTCAATTATATTATCCTAACTTTAGTCTGATTTATTATTTATTACTAAAAAGGTAAACAGTCTGGTATTCCCACACATTTATCTAGTAGGGACGTTGGTGGGGGTGGGGGGGGAGGGAGGGAGGGACCGGCGACCGACCATCTGTTACCGTGTGAAGAATATTTTTTTTTTTATTAACTGAAGATTTTTATTTTAGCTCATAAAATTCATACAAATTACCCGGCCAGAATATAATTTACATTGCTGGAATTCTTACAATTTGGTGATCATTTTGAATATAAACATCATATATTTTGCATTAGACATAAAATTTTTAGATAAAATGTTTAATCTGAGTAAGTATGTTATCTTTTGTGCAAAATATATGACGTTTATATTCAAAATATTCCTGGTCTTACAAGGAATCCAGCAATGTCAATTATATTATCCTAACTTTAATCTGAGGTATTATTTAATACAAAATGTTAAAATCTAAATTTTTCACCCAACATCTCTTGAAGGGAGGATTGGTGGGGGGTGGGGGGGAGGGTTGGGACTGACCACAAGGTTGGAAGAGGGGGGAGGCAAGGTGGGGTACTTTGATTGACAGATAGTGTCGTGAAGAATAATTTTTTTTTTTTATTAACTGAAGATATTTGTTTTAGCTCATAAAATTCATACAAATTACCCGGCCAGAATATAATTTACATTGCTGGAATTCTTACAATTTGGTGATCATTTTGAATATAAACATCATATATTTTGCATTAGACATAAAATTTTTAGATAAAATGTTTAATCTGAGTAAGTATGTTATCTTTTGTGAAAAATATATGACATTTATATTCAAAATATTCCTGGTCTTACAAGGAATCCAGCAATGTCAATTATATTATCCTAACTTTAGTTTGAGGTATTATTTATTACTATACCTGGTTTTCCCCCCAAAATTTCTCAGAGAGGGAAGAGCCGGCAGTGTAGTGTGAGAGGGGGAGGGAGTTGTGTCCATTATTTGAATGGACATTAACTTGGCGACTGTATTTCTCTATTTCTCTTAAGTATTAATTGTGTGCATGTACCATCATAAAATTAAGATGTTATTTTTACTACAACATAGTTATGTGTCGTCAAAAAGTGGAGTTTGGGGATCGGCCTGGACTCCATTTCAATTAATCCCATATGTTATGTTATTCACTTTACGCGTTTCTCGCTTTCCGCGGTACCCTCCGGGTTACATTAACCGCGTAAAGTGAGGGTTAACTGTATATATGTAAATTGTAAAAATTTAAATAAAAGAGAACAATAAATACGTAGCGTTTAAAGTGTTAAAATGTACTGTACAGTGTTGTGGCTTGGCTCAATGTTTACAGTTCACGTTCGACATCACATGTTCAATTGATTTATGTGTTTTGTTTGTGAAGAATTGCAGAAATAATTTATGTAATATTTATGTATACAGTATACCTGTACAGTATATGTGAAATGTAAAATTTTAAATAAGAGAGAAAACAAAATACATAGCGTTTTAGACCCGAGCGCTCTGTTTACTCCACACTTTGTTTGAAACACGTGTGAAGTTTTTAAGTGTCCTCAGTGAATTCTGATTACTGTTTCTCCAATTTTGTGACTATGGAAAAGAAGAATATCTCTGGGAAGCACTCTGGTGATCGCATTTCCGGTGGTGATCGTAAAAGAAAGGCTATAACACTTGAAGAAAAGCTTGATGTTTCATGACTCCTCAGCCTCAACATCAACCTTCTCCCCCATCAAGTTATATTCATAGTTTTTCAAGGTAAATTGTAACATTTACTGTATGATTTCATTATTAGATATGAATGTAACATTTATTTAGACTGTGCTATCCTTTGTGTTAGGCTAACTACGAAATTTTTTTCGATTTGGAGTAATCTGCACCTAACCCTATTTTCTCCATAAGCCCTGTTATTTCTATTACACGAATTTCTATAACACGATGTTTTACAAGAACACAACTATAGCGTTATAGCAGAACTACCTGTACTCTTAATACTGTTATGACAAAAACCTGCAAAAAGACCATCAGCAAGATCAAAAGAATACACCAGGACGGGTTTGATGAAAATGACCCGGCAATCAAAGTACTCATCGATAATAAACGTACTACTTTTACTGACTGGCAGAACAACCCTCAGTCTTGAACCAAAGCTGATACCTTCTGCAAGAAGAAAGCGGCAGCCCAGCAGGAACTTTGCAATTTAAAGAACGAATGGCTTAAAAATAAAGCATGTGAAGACCAAAAACTTGCAGATCAGCACAAAATGCGTGAATTTTTAATTTCCACTAAAACATTTATGGGGCAGTCACTTGTGGTGCAGTCCCCCTCCGCTCGATGGTAACCTCATAACTAAAGCCGATGAAGGCCTCCTTCAGTGCTGGAAAGAGCACTACCATTCATTGCTCAACTGAAACACCGATGTGGATGTCCTGACTACCCAGCAGGTCCCTCAGCATCCAGAGCTGACCCACCTCAGCTATCCTTCATCCATGGATGAGGTAGCTACTGCCACCAAACAGATGAAAAATAAAAAAGCCTCAGGACCTGATGGAATCCCAGCCGAGGTGTATAAAGCAAGAGAACCTCTACTTACCAGCAGTCTCCACTGTCTCCTGGAGAATAGATGGGAAAAGGAGGAAATCCCCCAAGCTCTTAAAGACGCCTTCATTGTCAATATTTATAAGAACAAGGGATACCGGTCAGATTGTGGCAACCACCGTGGGACCTCGCTACTCTCCATAGCTGGATAGATTATCGCCCGAGTCCTTCTAAACAGACTTCTTCCTGAGACAACTCCACGATGACATGAACAGCAGTGTCCTGCCCAACGGCACCCAGTCAGAGTACTTCCTCATCCAAACAGGGGTTAAACAAGGGTGTGTACTGGCACCAACTCTCTTTTCATCTTCTTGGTTGCTTTCCTTACTCGTGCCAGTGCCAATTTAGGCAGCGGGGAGAACATCGAGTTGAAGGGGGGTCTTTTCAACATAAGACGACTCCAGTCAAAACAAAGGTGTCGACAGCTTAAATTACTGACCTTCAGTATGCAGACGACTTCACCTTTGTTGCTCACACTGAACACGGCCTACTGGAGATCCTGAACACCTACGCAGACTCGTATGCACACTTCAGCCTTGAGGTGAATGTATTAAGACTCAGATTCTCTTTCAACCTGACCCTGGTTCAGACACACCTCCACCAACCATCCAGCTTAACGGTACTACCCTCTGTAATGTTACCCACTTTCGTTATCTCGGCTCTCACCTGTCCACCAGCGCAGACATCGATGAAGAGATTCAGCATCGGATCAGATGTGTATCTCAAGCCTTTGGCAGACTCCGAAATCGTGTCTTCAGCTGTAGGGAGCTTAAATTATCTACAAAGCTGCACGTATATCGAACAGTGGTCCTCCACCACCCTGCTATATGGCAGTGAGACATGCCAGCGTTTCTGCTGACACCAACTGTAGGAGCATCGAGGCTACCATTATCCATGAACAACTACGTTGAACTGGCCATGTTACCTGCATGGACAACAGTAGACTGCCAAAGCAGCTATTTTACATTCACCTAACGAATAGTAAACGTAATGCAGGCGGGCAATTGAAAAGGTATAAGGATTGTCTAAAGACAAACCTAAAAAAGTGCCAAATCGACCCCCTCACCTGGGAGTCGATTACTCCAAATCGTAACGCTTGGCGTAGCACCACACAAGAAGGTGTCAATACTTTCGAGTTAGCCCGACTGCAAACTAGCAGACAAGCGCCAACGCCGGAAAGACACTGCCACCGCCCCTCTCGTAGTAGATAGAGCCCTCCACATGTGCAACGAATGTGAACGATGCAGCAGGTCCCGTATTGGCCTCTTTAGTCACTTCAAAACTCACCAACCTAGGTGACATCCCTAATAACTCATATCATTGTATCATGGCTGGATGATCGTCATACTCGATTCTGAGTGACTGCAAAGTAGTAGTAGAGTGTGTGTGTGGCTACACATATTTATGTAATATTTTTTGTTGTTGCTCCAGAACTTAATTGTCCCGTGAGGAGAAAACAGCTCCAGGCTTCCCGTTCTTTGTTATTAAATTTAACTTTAATAACAAAGCACAGAGATGACTTGAGGTGGAGACTCACAATTCGAATACATTTTGTTGTCTTCTTTCTGATTATTTGTGAGAAGATTTTCCCATTATTACTTATACGTATGTGTGTGTGTCTACACACATACACAAACACATATACAATACAGGTAAAAAGAGATCATTGTCTCTAGAATGAATGGCTCCCTGTCCTGTCTCTAGAATGAATGACTACGTGTCATTCTTGTGTACATCCAGGGAGTCACCCGTGAATTGTCAGGGCATGCTGAATATCTCATCAGTCCATATAGCAAGTGGACTTCCATATTCAAATAATACCTCGCTAGTCGGGAATCAAATCCTGGTCCTCTGCGTGTGAACAGTGATGTTCTAGCCGGTTAACTGCTGATTCTGTCTAGGTTAATGAGGCCGGAACATTTATATTATACTGGGTTTTAGTAGCGAAAACCATTTGTCTGTTATCCATTTATTGAGGAACTATCTAGGATACAGTTCCAAAGTGTAGATCACCGTAACTTATCACTGTCACTATGAGTGTAAAGAGAAGGACGAAGGCTATTTTTAATAGACCTTTTAATATACGTCTGGTCTGTGTGAGGCGTTGAGTAACAATGCCTATGAGTAGGAACCCATCAAGGGAGAACGGAAATAAACCGCCATCCTCCCTCGAGGGAAGACGGAACCATCCACGATGGCTCTCAAATAACGTCTTCCTCTAGTCAAGGATATCAAATTACTGCCCGCTTTAGGTGGCCAGGGAGCTGGCTACTTAATGCCTTAACTCAGCACAATATGATGTGGCTTCCCGTGGGCACACCTTATCACGTGCTCTGAACATGTCACCTCATAGCTAGTGGAAAGTTACATGGGATGATGGAGTATATAAATCAAATGTAATTAACCCATTTATATAATACTTCTGCCTATTCGACAGGGGCAATTACAGTGATCGCTACCACCGTGTCACAAAGACAACAAAAGCAAATCTAGGCTTTGCTTTATTTCACAAAAAGCCTGTCCACTCATCTTTCTTAAGCAACATGAAATTCCATCGGGGAGTGCTAGTACGACCACAGAGATGGCACACAATCACCGATGGAGGTTCAAGGCGCTTAGTAAGCACGATGAACAGGCTTTGTGTGGAATAAAACAAAGCCTAGGATTGCTTTTGTTGTCCCTGTGGCGCGGTGGTAGCGATCCCTGTTCAGAAAGAGGTCCAGGGTTCAATTCCCGGCGAGTGGTGTGTATATATACAGTCATGCGCTGGTTAACGTCCTAGATACGTTCTTGGAAACGTGACGTTAATCGAAATGGACGTTGTCCGATCATCACATAAACTGTGTATTTATACTTACGTGTATGTGGAATACTATATACGTACATATACACTTTTACTCTTAAATCACTACTGTAATGTGATACAGGTGATTAATTTTTATCTCTTGTGCAAAATACATGACGTTTCTATTAAAATTATTCACTGTTTTACAAGGATTCCAGCAACGCCGGGCAGATGGGGGAAGAGGGAGGGAGCGAGCGAGCGAGGGTGGAGGGAAGGTAGTACGTCTGACAGTTGGCACAGGCCCAGGTCTAACGCGTATATATTTATCAATTTTTAAGTGACTAAGCTTCTCTCTTATAAAAAGCCAGTGAAATGACCTGGATGAATATAATTAACATTGCTGGTATTCTTGTAACATACTGATTAATTTGAATATAAACATGCTACAATTTGAACTAGACAAAACAATTTTAGTGCCGTAATCAAATTAGTACATGTGCACTCCAGCTTTGCACTAAGGTCATTTATTTCTTTTATGTTTCTTTTAGTATGGTGTGTGCATGTAAATGGATGAAAATAAATGAAGAAATTATGTAAATCTACCCAAAAATACAGTTGAAAAACTTTTTATAAAATGTACTACAGTACTGTACACTAATGTACAAATTTTTTTATCTCTTGAGCAAAATATATGATGTTTATATTCAAATTATTGGCTGTCTTGCAAGGATTCCAGCAATGCAAATTATAATCTCCTAAATTTAGTCTGAGATATTATATAAGATAAAAACTGTAAGCCTAAAACCCTGGCTGGGGGAGAGGGACGGAGCCAGCCAGCCAGCGAGGGGTGGGGGGGTGGGGGGTTGAGGTGATAAGTTTGAGCCAAAGGTCTGTGTGTGTTTATTTAACAGTCCTACTAAGCTTCTCTCATTTTAAAATGCCAGTGATATGACCTCGAATATAATTAACATAGCTGGGATTCTTGTAAGATACTGACTTATTTGAATATAAACATGTTGTAATTCGCACCAGACATAAGAATTTTAGTACCGTAATCAAATTAGTACATGTACACTCCAGCTTTGCCCTAAGGTCATTTATTTATTTTACATTTCTTTTAGTATAGTGTGTGCATGTAAATGGATGAAAATAAATGAAGAAATTTATGTAAATCTTCCCAAAAATACAGTTGAAAAACTTTTTATAAAATGTACTACAGTATTGTACACTAATGTACTACATTTTTTATATCTTGAGCAAAATATATGATGTTTATATTTAAATTAATCTCTGTCTTGCAAGGATTTCAGCAATGCAAATTATATTATCCTAACTTTAGTCTGAGATATTATATAAAATAAACAAAGAAATCACCAATCTTTTGTCTGGGAACACAAGGGGGGATGTAGCCAGCCGATCGTGGGAGGAGGGGGAGGAACAGGGGGGGGGGAGGAGAGGTGACAGAGTGTCTTTATTTATTTGAGATAAGATTTGACAGTTGGAACTGAAGGCCTGGGTGTTTATTTATCATTACTTAAGAGTGACTAAGCTCTTCTCATAATTTGCCACTCAAACGACCTGGGTGAATATAACTTACATTGCTGGGATTCTTGTAAGATAGTAATTTATTTGAATACCTGTATAAACAAGCTATATTTGCAATTCAATTTCAATTGTTTATTCCTTGATAGAGGAAGAGGGATCCTAGTGCTGTCACTTGGTACCCATGTACCATAACACCAGAAGCAACTGGCCAGTGTCACAAGTATATACAGTACAGTACAGTCATCCCTTGGTTATTACGCCTAATTGGGACCCCGTCGATAACGAAAGTACAGAACCTATGGGATTTATTCTAATTGGTTCCAGGCACCCAAGACCCAACCCCAAGTTTCCCATTTTACGACCATTTAGACCCACTAAATATATATATAATGTTATGGTAAATATCATAAACACACATAGGCATGGCTAGGTTTATTACAAAGTGATGAAAAGGGTATGCTTAATACTGTAGTCCACAAAACATGTAGCTATGCTTTTTTATTTGGTCCCCCATCATACGAGTCCGTTTTCTCTCACATCAGGACGCCTGAGTCCTCCGTTTTCTCTCTTAATCTTAGAGTGCACCAGAGACTTCGTTATTCTTAGTAATGCCACAGAATTTGAAATTGCAACCCCAATTGCAACTGGGGTTGCAATTCTTGAGGCAACTAGATATGTCTGATTACAGCAAATGTGTTATTGTCAATTTGTAGGTGAAAGATTTTATCCTCAATAGATGTAGGTTTAAAAACTAAGTAGGAAGTAAATTCCTTTAACACATAATATCTGACCAGTATGGGAGGATCACCATATTTCCGTCAGGAGTCGTAGAGTGGTGGTCCAGCAGGTGTGAGTTTTTGGGGCGCGAGACGTATATGCGATCGGACGTTGTTGATCGGGTAACAGCATGACTGTGTGTGTGTGTGTGTTGTATATATATATATATATATATATATATATATATATATATATATATATATATATATATATATATATATATATATATATATATATATATATATATATATATATATATATATATATATATATATATATATATATATATATATATATACTTTAGTTGCCCACTTACGCGTCCAATGACAGAGGGGTCCGGTGTTAAGTGAAATCATGAAGACAACAGAACATAGGATTAATTCCAATAG
>NW_024739403.1:10377624-10450690 GCF_018991925.1 Homarus americanus
GGTAGATTATGACAATTGTGAGGGGTTTAAATATATATATATATATATATATATATATATATATATATATATATATATATATATATATATATATATATATATATATATATATATATATATATATATATATATATATATATATATATATATATATATATATATATATATATATATATATATATATTATATATATACAGTGTTACCCCGCTTAACGCGCTTTCACTTAACGCGTTTTCGCATATAAGCGGTGCCTTGCCAAAGCTGAACTTTCACTTAACGCGGCATTTTTCATCATATACGCGGTGAGTGTCCGGCTCGAGAGCTATTTTTAGATTCGCACCACCCCCCACCCGCCACCCTGCCTGACTGCCTGTTTTAGCTCATAAAATTCATACAAATTACCCAGCCAGAATATAATTTACATTGCTGGAATTCTTATAATTTGGTGATCATTTTGAATATAAACAACATATATTTTGCATTAAACATACAATTTTTAGATAAAAATTGTTCTCTAGGTAATTATGTTATCTTTTGTCCAAAATATATGACATTTATATTCAAAATATTCCTGGTCTTACAAGGAATCCAGCAATGTCAATTATATTATCCTAACTTTAGTTTGAGGTATTATTTATTAAAATTTAGTGGTTATCCCACACATCTCCTTGGGACGGTTGGTGGGGGGTGGGGGGTGGGGGGGAGGGAGGGACCGACCGACTGACCATCTGTTACCCCGTGAAGAATTATTTTTTTTTTTATTAACTGAAGATATTTGTTTTAGCTCATAAAATTCATACAAATTACCCGGTCAGAATATAATTTACATTGCTGGAATTCTTATAATTTGGTGATCATTTTGAATATAAACAACATATATTTTGCATTAAACATACAATTTTTAGATAAAAATTGTTCTCTAGGTAATTATGTTATCTTTTGTCCAAAATATATGACATTTATATTCAAAATATTCCTGGTCTTACAAGGAATCCAGCAATGTCAATTATATTATCCTAACTTTAATCTGAGGTATTATTTAATACTAAATGTTAAAAACTCTTGAATGGAGGATTGGTGGGGGGTGGGGGGAGGGTTGGGACTGACCACGCGGTTGGAAGAGGGGGGGAAGGCAAGGTGGGGTACTTTGATTGACAGATAGTGTCGAAGAATATTTTTTTTTTTTATTAACTGAAGATATTTGTTTTAGCTCATAAAATTCATACAAATTATCCGGCCAGAATATAATTTACATTGCTGGAATTCTTACAATTTGCTGATCATTTTGAATATAAACATCATAGATTTTGCATTAGACATACAAATTTTAGATGTAAAGTTTATTCTGAGTAAATATGTTATCTTTTGTGAAAAATATATGACATTTATATTCAAAATATTCCTGGTCTTACAAGGAATCCAGCAATGTCAATTATATTATCCTAACTTTAGTTTGAGGAATTATTTATTACTATACCTGGTTTTCCCCCAAAAATTTCTCAGAGGGAAGAGCCAGTGAGTGTAGTGTGAGAAGAGGGGGAGGGAGTTGAGTCCATTATTTGAATGGACATTAACTTGGCGACTGTATTTCTCTATTTCTCTTAAGTATTAATTGTGTGCATGTACCATCATAAAATTAAGATGTTATTTTTACTACAACATAGTTATTTGTCGTCAAAAAGTGGAGTTTGGGGGTCGGGCTGGGTTCTATTGGAATTAATCCCATATGTTCTGTTATTCACTTAACGCGGTTTTCACTTAACGCGGGACCCTCTGGGTTCAATTGACCGCGTTAAGTGGGGTACAACTGTGTGTATATATATATATATATATATATATATATATATATATATATATATATATATATATATATATATATATATATATATATATATATATATATATATATATATATATATATATATATATATATATATATATATATATATATATATATATATATATATATATATATATATATATATATATATATATATATATATATATATATATATATATATATATATATATATATATATATATATATATATATAGTATATATATATATATATATATATATATATATATATATATATATATATATATATATATATATATATATATATATATATATATATATATATATATATATATATATATATATATATATATATATATATATATATATATATATATGCAAGTAAATCACTGTAGGTGCGCGTGATCTAGGTATATGCTGATAACCACAAGGAAAGAAGAAAACACGAAGTTCCCAAGCGCTTTTGTGTAATTCACATCTTCAGGGGTGAGTACAGACTAAGGAGAAGTACAAAACAAGGTGTATATATACAGAGGAGGGTGAGATGAGGTCCACAATGGTCAGGTATTAGGTAATGACCCTACTAATCCTTAAATAGCACCGCAATAGTCGGTAGTCAGGTCAGAGGGTAAGGTGACCCAACCTTCTCACCTGGTTACAAATCTTCTTAATTACAAAATTGTCCAGTTTGTACATGCCATTACTCAAATTCATGTTGAAGCTTACCAAAGCATTCAACATGAGGTGTTCACTGGGTAACAAGTGATATGATAGTCTCTCTCTCTCTCACCAGGGAGAGAGGGTGGTCAAGCAGGCCTATGAAAGGAAACGCGTCAGATTTTTGTTGCTGAGCTGTGCTGAACCAGCTTGACCTCACTCGCTCCCCAGAGGAAATGTCAACTCATCAATTGATTCATACTCATGGGTGAATGACCTGGTGAATATTTGGGTATTATACATTTGGGTAAATATTTATATGGTGCTGTTACACCGCTCGGCTACCTCCACCCGATGTCCTCACGGATTAAAACCTAGGTGTACCTAACCTTGTTTCAAAAAGGTAAGCTCAGCTAAAATTTTTCGTCAGTTATATGTTTTTGCAATTCTTTCCGAAAAGTTTTCTTAGAATCTATTGAGTACCTAGAAGAAATCTTCCTGTAACAAATTATCATAACAACAAAGGAACTGATAAATATAATGGTAAGTATAATAAAACCAGGTAGGATTATACCGGAAGATAAATATAAAGGAAGAGAATCCTGTAAGTCAGGAAACTGTGTCTCATTAATATAAGATAGGAGGTTAAGTTTATCAGAAACAATATGAAGATTGCTGAAACTTACATTTAAGGGAAATGGTATTAGAACCAGTTGAGAAGTAATGTTTATGACAAATGCAAGATGCTGGCGAGTAGGCAAGGTTGTGATTGCATTACTGCTAATTTCACAATAGTCTGGTGCTATATGATAACCTTCTACTACTAAATGTTTGCCTACATCCTGACATATAAGTATCACACTGGTTTGATTCGGGGAAAAAGAAATATTGCACATTATTGACATGTGTGTGAAACACTAACCTATGTGGTATTAGCGTGTATACACATTGTTGTAGAGCTGTAGAGGCATTAGTTTGTAACAGAGCTAATTCATACGCAGCCTCAGCGGCCCGGGTGAATGCGAATGCATACGCCGGACAAACATGCAAATGCAAATTTGTTGATGTACAGTCATTTAAGACCATACTTAGCCACAGCAACTAATGAAAAATCCTCTGATACTACTATTAGTTCAGTTTGTTTGATCAGAATTAATATTTCTTCATTCACTTTTAGTGGAAATGGTTCCAAATGCCATGCATTAAAATTTTTTTTTTTTTTTTTTAGTGGAATGTGTATTAGTTTTTCCCTGTGTGTTAATGTTGCTTCTAACAAGGGATAATATTATTCCACTTCATGCTCCTGAAAGATATGAGTTTGACGATATTTAGTTTCAGATATATGTAACGCAGCAATTAGTTGATGAACCGGCAACAACTGTGCGTCAACACGTTATAACCCTGATTTTATAAGATCAGCAATGAGCCTATTACTGGTTTCTATGAAAGGATTGTACAGAGGCCTCAGCAGCATGCATGTATTCAGATAAGCAGAACTGCCATTCCAGTGTTGATTCTGACCGAATGAATCCCTCGACAATTTGTGTTAGTTGATTAGTTTGTTCAACAATAGCATTCATATGAGAGGTCAGAATTTGTATTGCCTTGTAGGACTGTGCAATGGCCCTATTTTGTTTCCTAACCGCATCTGAAAATGCACTCATTTTATTCCCAGGTTTAGCTACATTTTCGGGGGTTGCCGTACCAAACAAGGTGTTACTTATTAATCCTACGAAATTAAACAGACCACGTTTTTGACGCCGCTGAGAATGTACATTTTCCCGATGTCTTCAGGAGATACAAGGAGCTTTCCCTCGAAATGCCTTACTCGTTTGAGTAGACTATTCATACGGTCGTGTTGAAGAGAGATGGTCTGACGGATTGTTGTAGAGACTGTAGATTGCTGTTCGAGATCTTGCAAGGTTTGCATAGCTGTTTCAACGTGGACAGCTATCGACCTCGGATGCACTGGCATGCACTTTAAGTCATGGAACTTGAATTTGATAGTTACAACTGTACTGCGCACATCATTGTCATTCCTAAAAATCCCATTAAATTCATATTACGCTATATAACATTCAAATCCACCGCTTGTAGAACCTCAGAAAACGGGAAACATTGATAAAGGACAACTCACCTACTCAATGTTCCTAGACCATGTGTTGTATTGTACCCAGGTACAGTTATATCATATTAAGTGTATGTATTCATAGCATTAAGGAGAACTCAGGGTATGCATAAGATGAATGTTAAAGTCCAGTTGAGCCGGACTAGTGTACTGTAAGACTAAGTGTGGATCAGGGTTTGAAGGTCATACTATTTACGTCTGTGAGCGTGTAGCGAACCTAACTTCCACAGATATCATATGAAAATACATGAGAACAATGATCTGGAAAAAGGATAAATGTATCAGAACTATGTGAGGTGTTGGAAGTGATCCAGAAACTATACTTGAAAGGAAATATCTTGTATGCGTCGGTATGAACTTAATACACCTCGTATCCTCACGTGACATATACCCACGACAGGTACCCTGATCAGAGAATCTTATGTCTGTATTCAAATAGTGCAAGGTGTGAGAGGAGGATCCCTCATTACAGTTTTAAGTGAAGTTGATACACCCCCGCCATGAACATTCAGCCTTTGTTTCAAGGCGCATCATGTACCCGCCTTGGGTGCCACGTGATATTATAACCCCATGAATTTACCCACGAACTAGCAAACCAAGACCTTACCTTAGTGTGTAATTTAGGATTAAAATATGTGTTTATAAGGCATGATTGACAATATACCGAAAAGTGTTCAGGTGAGAACCATAAGAAACAAAAGTGAAAATTAAGGATTGGAAACTGTAGGCCTACGTGATGAGGAGCAGCGGGGCAATGCCCTCAGTCTTCCTCGTTCTACCATCACCTCAGGTCAGTGTCCTAGCGGGCTATATCCCGCCCTATAATTAAGGTTTATAAATAGAAGTTATTACAGTTTAAAGCTTTGCCGGATATATAAGTGTAATAGGAATGTGTTAAGGGGTGGGATAACTGCCCGTCAGGCATTATTTCTCAGTCTTCCTCGTTCTACCGTCACCTCAGGTTCCATGCGGTCGGAGTGCCTTGCCTCCCGGCCGCCATTATCCCCTTGAGCATCACAACAGGTGGTGACTACTCCCCGCTATACCAATCCACTGTGAACCTGTGGATTTCCAGCGCACCACTCCAAATGAATAGTCACAAATAAGGAGACCGTGAGAGACTCTGCAGTCGTCACTTGGAGCGACCTATAATACCAGGCGTAGAAATAGTGCTGGTATGTCTCTAGGTGAAGCCCTCGTCTTTACCCACCGAGGGCGGTGTGCGAACGAGGTGCCTGTTGTGTATACCTAAAAGTCACAAGGAGTCCCATACTTGCAGGGGTGGAGTGTAACATGTGTGTTTGTGTGTTGAGATGGTGCTACTATGTATGATAACCGACGGTGCTATATTCCATACAGGTGGAGCAGTCTGATGTGTTAAGGGATAGTGTAAGAAGGAATGACCGAGGTAAGGTGGTCACAGATTGTTATGCAATAAGTAGGTGGATGACACGCCATCAATGTAAGAGTCTGGGGCCCATCTGGGTAACCACATTTCCGTTGTTCTTCTGAGGAAGGCCAATTCATGTATATGTTTTTTACCAGTATGTTTTATAAGGAATAAATCAATTAAGACATGTTATGGTTTCACCCTTCTTTACCCTTATCGATCTGGTCAATGGAAAACCTAACCCAATGCCTAGTCCACTCTGCACGCTACCCAAAGAGCTACATGCTGTCCAGAGGGGGTCTGGTGGCAGCTACCCTTAGAAATTAAGATTAGAGTTAAGTCATCCCCTTAGACTTAGTGACCCCAGAATCTGGCAGTATACAACGTCTTGTACTACCAGTACTTGGCCTAGTGGGGCAACTAAGGCTCCTGGTTTGACTACGTCTGCTGGGGAGGCGGCTGTTGTCACCACGCTCCAGACCAACAGTAGTAGTGATTAACGATTTGTGGTTGCTGATCGTAGTTTTTGACGATATGTATTGTCTATCGTTATATTTTGTTGAGCAACTGTTGAAGTTGAAGTAGGATGTATTTGACTGACATTAGGAGTCCCTACTAAGTCTCTGCTGACTTTTCATTCAATCTACATGTACTATATCTGTAACATTTGAGGTTGGCTCAACTACTTGGAATTTGTTTCCCTGTTCTTTCGCTCTAATCACGTACGAACCTGTGAATTTAGGCAAGAGTTTTGATATGCATTCTGGCGCTTTTATCATTAGTTTGTCTCCTATATTTAATTTTATAGGCTGAGCTTTTTTATGTTGCTTGCAGATCATTTCAGCACGTGTGGCTGCTAAGTGTTTTCGTACTTTTCCATGGATGCTCGTGAAAACATTGATTTGTTTCTTGGCATAGTCATCCATGTTGTACACAGGTTGTAGAATTCCTGTTAGTAGATCATATGGCAAGCATTTATCGGAACCGTAAATTATGTAGTATGGCGATTTGCCTGTAAAGCTATTTATAGATCCATTGATGGGTGCTGCAACCTGTGGAAGTCAGTCCTCCCACGAACTATGCATTGGATTCACCACATGTCGGAGAATCTCAAGAATTTTTCTATTCGTACACTCGACCAACCCATTTGAAGATGGATGGTAGGCGGTTGTGAAGGTTTGGGTAATGTCATATTGTTGACATATAGCAGCTAAGAGTTAATTCTTAAATTTTGCCCTGTTATCCAAGAGTATCACTCTAGATGTAGAAAAAGGACAGATTAGATGAGTGACTAATGTATGAGCCACCGATTCGGCGAACTTGTTCTGCAATTTTGCTAGTACCACAAATCTAGAAAAGTGGTCAGCGCAGACAAGTACGTAACTAGAGCCTTGATGGCTTTTTGGTAGTTGCAATAAATCGATCGCAACTGTATCCCATGGACGTTACGACGTCGGGTATTCTAAGATTGGAGCGGGATCCATCGTTGTTCCCTTGTGTTTTGCACAAGATAAACATTTAGCAATGTGATGCTCGATGTCGATCCTCATAGATTTCCAATAATATGTTTGTCTAATTTTTGTTAGACATCTATCTCACCCTGGATGCCCAGCTTGGGGTGCATCATGGAAGAGGGTGAGAATGTTTTCCTTTAATGATGTAGGAATAATAATTTGAGAGATTGACTCTTGTTGTGTTTTCACTGAGCGATATACTGTAGTATGTCATGCTGTAGCTCAAACTGTGAGAGTGATAGTGGTAATTTGGGCAAATTTACCTCATCTCCCGATTCTAAGGCATATATAACCTTGGACCATAATGGATCCTGTAACTGTTCCGCCCTTAATTGTGACAGGGTGAACGTAGGTAGTGGCGTGACAGGAGCTATAAGTCTAGATAGCGAATGAGCTACCATGTTCGCACGGCCCGGCAAATACTTGAAGTTGGGTGCGAACTCCTGTATGATCAGATACCAGCGCACTAAACGCCCTGGTAAGTTCTTCCCATTAAACAGCTCTGTCACTGCTACATGATCTGTGTGGACTGTGATCTGATATCCCAAAATGAGATCCCTAAAATGCTTGAGAGCCCACACTACAGCTAATGCTTCTAAATGAGTAGCTGAATAACGTGTTTCTGCATCGTTGAGGGTGCGACTGGTGTATGCTATTACCCGCCATTTTCCTCTATGATCAGTTTGCATGAGCACCGCCCCTAAACCAAGGCCCGAGGCATCAGTACACATGGTAAATGGTTTTGTGTAGTCCGGAAAGGATAACACTGGAGCTTTCGTTAAGGCGCTTTTGAGGGCATTAAAACTATCCTCTTGTTCCTTATTCCATTTAAACTCCACATCCTTTTTGAGGAGTTTTGTGACTGGTGATGCTAACTGGGCATAACCTTCAATGAAAGAATGGTAGTGTCCTGATAATCCTAGGAAACTACGAAGTTGATCTACATTCTTGGGACAAGGAAATTGTTTCACCGCCTTTACCTTGCAATCTATTGTGTGTATACCAAGAAATTGGATTCTGGATTTGAGAAATTCACATTTGGAAAGTTTCACTTTCAATCTAGCTAGATGTAGCTTTGTGAAAACCTCTCGTAGCTTCTTTAGATGACTTTGTAAATCTCTGTAACTCACGTGCCTAGAAACTCGCTAACACGCTACCTAACAGTTCCATGAGATATGTTATATTCTAATAAAAGTCTGGGTGGTGGCAGGCTACCATGGTAAGGATACTAAGTGTTATAATAAGAATGACATGGTTTCCCAGACTGATCCATAGTATAGAATATAACTACAATAAAATATATGAAACAAGAAATGAAGTACAGTGACCACCTCGGTTAACGAACTCAATCCGTTCCAGAAGGTCGTTCGTTAACCGAAACCATTGTTTCAATGGGTTTTTGGGTAATTGGTTCCAGCTCACCGAAAATTGCCTAAATTCAACAAAAATGGTAGAAAAGTTCACTTACTTTGAGGTGTGTATGTAGAAGGCTCCTGGATGATGATGATGATGATGATGGGAATTAGAATGGGGGTGGAGGAGAAGGAAGAAGAGAAGGCATTGGGGTGAAAGAGAAGTCACCCCATGGCACCATTTCACCCATAAAATTTTAGTTCTCTTGGTGTATTTCAAGATTATTTTCTTTAAATCAACACTGCACTGCATTATATATTGTCAATATGTAAAATATATTTCAAAATGACCAATAATTTGCTTGGAAACACAGAAAAAAAGCGTTTAGTTGAAGAGAGTCTCAAGCAAGATGTTACCTCCAGTGAAAACAGAGAGAGACTAACGCCTGTTTGCTGTGTTAAGAGGCTGGATGCCGCGCATTAAACTAGTCACTTTACCTTCAATTTTGTTCAATAATTGTTAAAATTACTAAAAAATTGAATATTAAACTTTTAAAATTATTGAATAGTATAAACTTCTTGATATTTACTAAAATAGTAAGGAGTTTAAGCCCTAGAACCGATTAATGTATTGGCGGACTGATAATAAAGCTGGTTGCCCGGTCAGTGCAAGCGAAAACCTTTTTGAGGTTGGTTCGTAAGAAATTCGTTAACCGAATTTTTGTTCGTTAACCGAATTGAAGATCCTTATGGAAGGCAGTTCGTTAACCGAATTGAAGATCCTTATGGAAGGCAGTTCGTTAACCGAAATTTCGTTAACCGAGGCGTTCGATAAACGAGGGGTCACTGTAAAGAAAAGAATATTGACTTGGAAAATATAAGCAAGAATATAAGTATTGAAGAAAAGAGAAGAAATATATGAAATTGAATAAATCTGAAGGATAGAATACAGTAAGGAAAGTCCGGCCCCTTACAGAGGTACCTCATTTATGTCCCGGGAGCTTAAGGCATACCTTTTTCAAAAGGGTGTCGCAACAAGCAGGACAGCACCCTACCATCCCACAGGGAATGCACAGGTCGAACGGTACAATGGAATCATATGGAAGGTTATTCGTCTAACACTGAAGTCACGCGATCTAGCAGATCAACACTGGAAATTGGTGCTTCCAGATGCACTACACTCAATTAGAGCACTTTTGTCTACTTCAACTAATGCAACCCCACATGAGCGGTTTTTTGGTTTTCAACGACGCTCAATTCATGGCAAATCACTACCATCATGGCTTATGTTCCCTGGACCAGTGCTGCTTCGACGTTTTGTCCGGTCTAGCAAGAATGAACCTCTAGTAGACCAAGTTGAGCTCGTTGATGTAAACCCGTGTCCAACGAGTTTGACAACTCCTGTTATGCAGCGGGAATCTGATCGCAAGAATCAGCCCTCTCAAGTCCATGACAATGGGACGAGAATGATGGATTCCCTTACTGCACCTAGTATTTAAGGTCGTGACTTACCATGTGAAATACTGCAGTGGAAGCGTTAGGGGCGGGTCGGGTCGTGTTGCGTCTCTGTAACAAAGCGTGTTCGGCACTTGGGCCTTCGTTGTTGAGAGGCAGAAATTGGACAGTGATTACATAAGATCATCAAGACCATCTTAGTGATGTGAAAGTGTAAATCTATGTAGGATTTTTAATGCTAGATGTGATTGTATTTTTGAAAACTCAATCTCCACCGAGTTGGAGGTACAGCCCAGTTCAAGAGGCATACAACCACAAAATCATTGCCATATGACAATTTTTTTTCTTTTATACAGAGTTGTGGTCATGGTTGTGATAAAGGCCAACCAGGGAGTGTAGTACTGTGCCTTTAGTTAAATCAGTTCATAGTGTCATCAGTGACCGCAGAAGAGGTTGTAAATAACTGAAAGTGAATACAAATTAGCAAGCAAGCTGGAAAGGTGCCACTGCCAGCTGAAACCAAGTTGTGTTATAGGTGCCACAGAGACTTTAAATTTTATTTTGTTTGTGTGCTTTCTCATGGACTGAAACTGTGCCTACAATACACCATTCACAGGGACAAAGAGAGACGTGACCGATCGCCCAAGCGGCTAACGAGCCGATCTTTTGGTGAAGAGGATTAAAGAAAAGAGACGTGATTGATTGCCCAAGCTGCTAACGAGCCGATAAGTGGTGAAAAGGAAAAAAGTAAAAAGATACAGTGTACACAGTGATAGCACAAAGAGATATAGTCTTCGATGAGATTAGAAAAAGAAAGTATAAGGAAATACTAGGTAAAATAAAAAAATAATAAAATAAAATCAACAAACTTGGCTATCCGTAAAGGCATTTTATTACCGCCCCCAAAAAGTTTATTTTATTTTTCTGTGTTTCTAAAGGACTGAGTGGGTGTATAAAATCCGTTATTCATAGCAAAATGCAGTGTACATAGAGAGAGCACATAAATACCGACAAACTGCTGAAATGAACTGAAAAAATACAAAATAAAAAGAAGAGCAGAAAAAACAGAAGACATCCCTAAAGGCAACAGGGGAGGTTAAATCCAGCAGAGGGCAACAACAACCATGAGGGATATGATGATATGTGACTACTGCGGGGGATGACGGATATGGATGATATAGGCTTGACCAATGCAACGTTTAGGAAGATGCTAACTGCTGTAAAGCATGAAGGCTGATGCTGGTATTGCTCTGGCTGCATAGTCAAGGTAAAAGAGGCGATTGCAAGCCATAAGGGAACGAGTTCCCAAGGGACAAAAATAGATGTAGCTGGAGCCCTGCTGGTTGCCAAACTAGAGCAAGTTGGGAATGAGATCCTTGGTAAGACTGAGGAAGTAGCTGATAGAATGGAGGTGGGTGCTAAGAGGAGTTATGCTGAGGTATTAGCAGGGCCATGGGGGTTGGCGAAGAGTAATGCAGGATCAGAACAGGTTCTACAGCAGCTAGGGACTCTGAAGAAGTGTGTCGAAGAAATGAAAATTAACGGACCTACTGTTAGGGGAGAGAAGGAACAAGGGGAACGTTTCCAGCGCAGGAACGATGTAATAGTTTTTGGACTCCCTGAGAGCCAGGTGGAGGGAACTGAGAGTAAGGTATCACACGATAAGATGCAGTTTCAGAATACTTGTACAGAGGTTCTGAAGATGCCATCAACCCCACAGGATGTGAGGAGGCTGGGACAAAAGCAGGGGGATAAGCCTCGCCCCCTCAGGATCACACTAGTGACTAATTCTTCCTCTAGTAAATCCTTTTGGTCCTTAACTAAAAACATCTGTAACAACTTCTGCACTCCTTCTTTTCCTCCCCTCTTCTGACCCGATAACTCTATAGCCAACTCTCCCCCTGACAAAGCCAACCTCTCAGGCACCTTATTCTCTTTTAATTCCACCTTAGACGATTCCCACTCTATCCCTCCTACCCCTGCACCTCTTACTGAACCTATGCACTTTCCTATAATTTTCACTCGCAGGGTTGCTGGTGTGTTATCCAGGTTGGATGTGAGTAAGGCGCATGGACCGGACGGAATACCCCCTCGTGTTCTGAGGGAGTGTGCTGAAGCTCTGGCCCCTGTGCTTGCTCGCCTCTTTTGCCTCTGCCTCAAAACCCAAACTTTTCTTTCTTCTTGGAAACATGCCTTGGTTCAGCTCATCCCGAAGAAGGGTGACCATTCTAATCCCTCTTACTATCGCCCCATTGCCCTAACTTCATCCCTCTCTAAGATTTTCGAAACTATCTTGAACTCCCATTCTCTCCGTCACCTTGAATGCCTTTCTCTTTTGTCGGATCACCAGTATGGCTTTCGCCAGGCGAGATCTACTGGTGATCTGCTCTCCTATTGCACCCATCTTTGGTCATCCTCTCTTAGGGATTATGGGGAAACTTTTGTCGTGGCCCTCGACATCTCCAAAGCATTTGACAGGGTATGCCACAAGTCTTTGCTATCTAAACTTTCCTCTTTTGGTTTCTCTCCCCCACTTTGTTTTCTCATCTCTAGCTTCCTTGAGAACCGTTCCATGGCAGTTGTTGTCGAGGGATTAATCTCTCACGCTTTCTCTACCAGTAGTGGTGTCCCACAGGGTTCTGTTCTTTCACCTACTCTCTTCCTTCTTTTTATCAATGATTTACTTCACACTACAACTAATTCTATCCATTCTTACACTGATGATTCTACTCTTCACTCTTCTTCACATTTTCCCCTTCCTCCTAATTCTCAAACTAGATCTGTTTCTAGAACTGATATCATTACTTCTATCAATGCAGATCTGTGCAGCATCTCTGAATGGGGAGGTACAAACTTGGTTAAGTTCAATAGTAATAAAACTCAATAGTTACCAATTACACTTTGTAAATTAGACGATTTCCCACCAATTACATTTCAGGACGCTATCATCCTGCCTAATTCTGAAATAAATATGTTAGGCCTCACCATTTCCTCCAATATGTACTGGAAATCACATATCCTTAATATAGCTAAAGCTGCCTCCCAAAAGTTGGGAATGCTGTACAGATGCTGTAACTACTTCACTCCTGAGCAGTTGCTCCAAGTATATAAGGGATTCATTCGTCCTAACTTGGAGTACTGCTCTCATATCTGGGCTGGCTCTTCTGTCCATTAGTCAACAATGTCTTTTCGCCGCAATGTTGCTTCACTCTCTCTCTTTTACAGGTACTTTAACGGGCAATATTCGGTGGATTTGGCATCCTGTGTACCTCTGGCAAGGCCGTGGGCTCGTAACTCACGTCTTGCCCTCGGTGCCCACCGTTTCTCTGTGGATGTCGGTCACAAAATAACCCGTTATAGTACCTCCTTCTTTCCTCACACAGCCAAACTGTGGAATGCTCTGCCTTCTTGTGGTTTCATACTTATACAATCTGTCTCACTTTAAAAAGCTGGTTTTCCGGCATGTTCGTGGTGTAGATTAACACAGTATAACCTTTTTCTTCTCTATTTTCAATTTCTTTCTGTTCTTTTTTTCGCCCCCCAGGCCCCGTTGTGGGTCGTTTGACCTGTGCCCGGATGGGCTAATTCCCGTGAAAAAAAGGGCAAAAAACTTAGCAAGGAGCGAGGCATCTCGGGGTGTATTCATTCACCCAGATCGCACGGTAATGCAGAGGAAACAGCACAAAAAGCTCAAAGCAGGACTTGAAGCAAAAAGAGGGAGGAGTCAAGGAGGAACGGGGAAGGGTGTACACTGGCAACAAAAAGTATTGAGACCAGTGACGATAGGTATTGGGAAGGGCGAGTTGTTCCAGCCATATGTTGGCAGCCCTGTAATCCTGCTGAGCAGCTACTATGGCCTGGTCAAGTAAAACAAACCGTTATAAATACGGTCGGGAAGTGATAACTAGACAGTATGAAATATGAGGAGCTCCCTGTTAACAAAGTTATTTGATACTTGTGAATATTGCCACATTAATTTATGCTACCAAATGAACCACTCAACCTGGTCGTCCTGAGGGGTGGTGCAGCGTGGACGGCCACTCCGAAACCTGTCGTCTGTAGCACCAGTTTCGAGGTATCGCCTAATCCATCGTGCAGCGGTGTTCCTGTGGACACCAACCCGTCAGCTAATATCTGTGACGCCGAACCCTTTGTTATGAAGGGCAATAATAGCTCCTCTTGTTCCCTCTGAGGTTTCCATGTCGTCTGGCTTATGTAGATCTCTACTGCTTCATATTGCCTCACCGAGACCGAACCCTCGCTCATCATTCAGTCGACAAAGCAACAATCCGAAAAGAGGAAACAAACATACTGATTGGCAGCCATATGGCAACACCTAGTGGAGGGGGGTTATGAGGATACACTTACCAACCTTCCCGACATATCACAGTGTATACGTATCGTTTCGGAAGTCGTCGATCTCACCCTGCACCAATACTTTTTGGTGCGAGTGTACATGGGTTATATTCAGGGGAAGGGTAGTGGAAGCAAGTGTGCCGACACAGGGCCAGGGGGCAACAGCGCCCTCCACCTGGGAGGTGGCACCCGCTCCACCTACCAGACAGGAGGCGAGCGCCATGTAAACAATGACATTTCTAACCACACTCTGCAAAATACAGTGTACTTAGCAAATGCTGCAGCTTCTGAGAATGGGGGGGGCAGGGTTACTACTAAGAGCAGAGACGTTACCGAGAACAAATTCTGGCTTGAATGTCATGTACACTAATACTGACATGTTTCTTGATAAGAGAGGAGTTTGAAAGACTACTGAAAGTACACCAACCAGATATTGTGGGAGTTGTCGAACTGTTGTACAAGAACAGGAGAATTGACCCAGAGGAATGTAAGTTCAGTATTGCTGGATATGACTCATTTACGAACCTTTCTCAAGAAACTTGGAAGAGGGATGTGGTTATCTATGCTAGGTAAGACCTTAGAGCCAGCCAGGCGAGGGTGCAGGGAGAGGATGTTTTTGAAGAGTCCAAGTGGTGTAAAATTAAATTAAAGGGAAGGGACTTACTTATTGTCAGGTATATCTATAGATCCCCAAACTGTGGCCCACTAAATCAAAGAAATTTAAGAGCCTTAATAGACAATGCGGCGATGCTCAACCCTAGCCACCTCCTTATCATGGGGGACTTTAACTATGGCGACATCAACTGGAGAAACGAGTTCACTCCAAATGACTTGAATAACCCTGCTACTCTTTTTGTAGAAACTCTGAGAGATAATTTTCTGTTCCAACTTGTTAGAGACCCGACACATTACTGTGTAAGGGGCCACTTCCTTACTTCATACTATTTCATATACAGGATCTTATTCTTTTTATTCTTCAATATATTTCTATACTTATATTTTTGCTTATATTTTCTAATTCACCAATTTGTAAGAGTCCTGTTTTCCTCTTTACACTATCAAACTATTTCATATACTTATTCTTTTTATTCTTCAATATATACTGATTTACTTATTTTCTTGCTCATATCTATCTTTTATATTAATCTTTTCTGGAGTATATATTTTAATAATTTCATATGCTGTGTCTTTCTTTCTACAGTATAAGTATATGTCTTATATTTCTTTGCGTATATTTTCTAATTCAATATTCTTTTCTTTACTTCATTTCTTCTTTCATATATATTATTGTATTTTCTGAATTTGGTGCCCTTACATTTTCTAATTATATCCTGTGTTTTTTTGTTATATTCTAAACCATGGATTAGTCTGGGAGACCATGTCATTCTTATTACAATACTTACTACACTTACAATTGTAGCCTGCCACCACCCAGACTTTTATTAGAATATAACATATCTTAGTGCTAGTGAGCTTCTAGGCACGTGAGTTACAATAGTTATTTTCTGAGAACCAATGTGTAGAAGGAATAGAGCGGTGATACTCGTAGTTTACAAATTTAATATTTATTAACATAAGGAGTGAATAAAATGTTAATTAAGTTCACTCAGACAAGACTGAACCACTTAAATTTTACTTTACAAGCAACAAATTAAATCTTCAATTCTTACTACATCATTAAACAACTGTTGTATAATTTCTTTGACAAATAAGATGGTTATTTTACATGTTCAGATAGGATTGGACCCTCAGATCTTACTTTACAAGTAACAAAGTAAATCTTCAATTCTTGGTTTCAACATTAAACAAGCATTATATTATTTCATTGTCAATACAGATGGTTATATGACACACTTGACAATATCTCAAATTAACTTATAACATCATGTTCTTTTGGCATGAATAACCTGGCACTTTTCCTTTAGTTGATGTACTCAACTCACGTACACATTTATTGATACTATCAATATTTATGGGTTCACTACTCAACGTGGGATAACTAAATTTCAGCTAATTATCCCCAATCATGTACAACAATAATACTAGATAGAACTTATGAAGGATGCACTCCCAACAGCCCTGATAACACGGTATTACTGGTAATAACAATACTGCTCTGTACAAATGACGAAGATCAATGAACCAGACAATACTGAGCCCACTGGGCACGGGTAGTTGACTACACACAGCCGAGCTGAGGCTCACTCGCTAGTAACGCCCGTGGTAGACTCTCTGTAGTATCGTAGCACGATCTTTCTTGGCCTGTCCTCTGATTCTAGTTTTGCCTTATTAAAGACATCCTTCCTTGACCATCTTGCCCATAGGCGGCTACCGAACCTCGTTAGTGGTGGCAACACAGACAGTGCCTGAGATAATGATGGAGAGCGTCAGAAATTTAATTAATAACTCAATCACAAACAATCTTTCGTCTAGCAACGACAGACGATATTTACGTTACATTAATTCTTTCACTGGGTAAATGACAATTTCACTGTTACAACATGAACACTGATATTCACCAAATTTACTGAGTTAAACTGGCTCAATATGGCGGGAGGAAATTCGTACACATACCTGAGATAATGATGGAAAAGCGTCAGAGATGCGACACTCCCCCCGTGCATGAGTTTATATACGGCTAACTAGCAACTCAGGCCTGTGCGGAACACATGCCAGAAAGGCTAATCCCGCAATGACAGAAATTACATTCAACTCAGTTGCTGTACATTTAACTATGACACTCAAAGCCACAGATCAGGCGAATTTCTTTTGTCTATTCATATAATCTAATCAGAGATAGAGCTTTCCAGGAAAAAGGGGAATTACTCACGTTGTTAACATTAGTTTTACCAAGTCAGTGAAGCTTCAAACAAGGAACTATTCAAGGGGATATGTTAGATGTTGGAGATTATACAGATTGACAGAATAGTTCAGGAGATTAATGATGTTTGTTTGGGCAACAAAATAATATAACTTCAGTTGCAATTGGAAATTCATGGCTATCCCCTGGGACAATATCATGGGATGCCATTCGTACTGGCAGACTCGACACTCACCTACTTAACCAGTGTTACGAACAATAAAGACAGTTAAAGCTTTTAACATCACTCACAAGGATCTTGTATGCTTTAACTGTAATTAGACATCTTTAAGTTGACTCAAAACAATGGTGTCCTCTCTCATATTCAAATTCACTTTATAGAGAGGTTGGTTTCAGGAAGTCAGAGAAAATGGATGGCACCCAAGCTTGGGAGTGATGAGAAAACGGATGCCTCAGATGGGAGACTCAATAAAGGAGACATAGCTACATGTTTTGTGGGCTATTGAGCATAATATGAATCATCTGATTTTACATTAACTGACGTATACGACCGTGGTCATTACAACAGAGGGGAGCAAACACCCAAGCCACTAGACCTCATCATAAAAAATGAGGAGGGTATGGTGGCCAAACTGGAACACCTTGCCCCAGCTGGCACCAGTCACCATATAGTGATGTCATTCAGATTTAACTGTTACCTAGTTCAAGATAAGGCCAGGCCAAGACGCAAATATTACAAGGGAAATTACAACGGCATGAGGGAAAAGGTGAGGGGTATCCACTGGCCTGACTCATTAAGGCACAAGAACGCAGACACTACGCTGAATATCAGAACTAGTAAAGTGGCCCATTTGATCGATAAATATATACCCAAGACCAAACCCAATGCCTCTAGGAATATGAGGGGATACCAACACATGAACCATGCGGCGGTCGACAAAGTTAAGAAGAAAACCCAGAAATTCAAGACGTGGGTTGGGTCAAATGATGAGCAGGACAGGAGGATGTATGCAAGAGCCAGAAAACAAGCAAAGACAGAACGTAGAAGGGCTGAAAAGGAGTTCCAGAGGCTGGTTGCAAGCGAGGTCAAGTCAAACCCAAAGGCGTTTTACCGCTACGCAAAGTCGAAATTGAAAACGCGAGTAGGAGTATCAGACCTGAGGCTTGATGATGGTAGTTATGCAGATTCTGACCAGGATAAAGCTAAGGCATTGAACAGCTTCTTTTCCTCAGTGTTCACAAGAGAGGATGCTATTAACCTTCCTGCCTTTGAGGACAGACGGCTCGACACAGCACTGTCATGGTCACAATGAATGATGGTCTGTTTGAAACCTGATGATTCAAATTATGCTCCATGCTTGCAAAGCATGTGGATAACTGGTGAGTTATCCCTAGGAAGAAACGCATTTTCTCTGGCTTAAGGTGCGTCCATTTTCATAGACTTCCTGAATCTAACCTCCCTCTAAAGTAAATTTGAATGTGAGAGAGAACACCATTGTTTTGAGTCAACTTAGATATGTTTGATTACAGTTAAAGCATTCAAGATCTTTGTGAGTGATGCTGAAAGCTTCAACTGTGGGGTCCGACTAATTACCCAAATGTACCCAAATGTAGCCGGAATGAAGTCAAATAATGGTCCTAGATGAATAAATCGGACTGCCAATCACTTCTCGACTAGTATTTGGTGTCACAAAGTCACAAAAAATTGGTAAACTTAATTTAATCTGAGTTAATAGATCGAGTGCATGTACCTAACCTAACCTCACCTCGACTAGTATTTGGTGTCACGAAGTCACAAAAAGTTGGTAAACTTAATTTAATCTGAGTTAATAGATCAAGCGCATGTACCTAACCTAACCTAACCTAACCTAACCTAACCCAACACAACTCAGATTAAATTAAGTTTACCAATTTTTTTTACTTTATGACACCAAATAATAATCGAGAAGTGATTCACAGCCCGAATTACGCTTGTACGACCATCATTTGAATTCATTGCGGCTACATTTGGGTTCTTTCTTCTTACCCTTATATTCTTATTTCATACTTCTTTCTTTGTTTTATTTCCTTCATTTGTTCCATCTAATTATTTCATTTCATATAGTCACTTCATAACCTCTGACCTTTGGTAGCATGGCAAGGGTTAGGGCACATGGGTTCTATAATTCTGGTATCAAGTTATTGGACGAGAATAAAGGTAGATACTGAGGGAAAAATGATACCCACCAACATACTCTAAACATGGTTTATTAATATGAAATTCAATTTGGTTGAAGATGTCATTAACATACAACTACAAGGTTCAACTCCTTGGCTTTACTCATCTGCAATTCCAATTAGATACTCTTGCTTCTTACATCATTACTGGTTGTACATTTAAAAGAACACACCACATGACAAGCTTACATATGGTACCTTCAGTAGAACTGTTGGTAGTACATATGGAGGATGCACTCACAACACATAACACATTATTACTGATACTATCAATTTTTATGGGTTCACTACTCAACCTGGAATAACTGTATTTCGGCTAATTATCTCCAATCATATATAACAATAATACTGTGGCCCATATAACTGTAAGGAGTGCTCCAGGGTATAACACTGGTGTCTCCACAACAAATGAAGATCGCTGTTATGGTCGGTTGTAGTCTGACACACGGCGAGAGACTCTGGGGCCTAGTTCCCAGGATGCGGACTTGCACAGTTTAATCCTGCCGAATTAACGACATCGTCCAATACCGCCAGCTGCTATGCAGCTATCGTTCCCCTGTAGCTGCTGGGTATTCAGCTAACACACACACTGGGCCTGATATAATGTTGGAGAGCGTCAGAGAGAAGTCAATAATAACTCAATCACAAACAATCTTTTGTCTTGCAACGACAGACAACATTTAAGTTATATTAATTCTTTCACTGGGCAAATGACAATTTCACTGTTACAACATGAACACTGATATTCACAAAATTTACTGAGTTAAACTAACTCAACATGACGTTCTGGCAATCTTACACATACCTGAGATAATGTTGGAGAGCGTCAGAGAGAAGTGACGTCTCTCCTGCGCACGAGCTTACATATGGTTAACTGGCAAATCAAGTCTGTGCGGCATACTTGTCAGGAAAGACTATTCACGCAATGACAGAAATTACATTTACCTCAGTTGCGGTATATTTAAATATGACACTGAGTTGCCACAGGTCAGGCGAATTTCTTAAGTCAATTTACATATTCTAATCAGAGATTGAGCTTGCCAGGAAAAAGGGGAATTACACACGTTGATAACTTTTAGTTTCACAACTGGGCAGGATTTCTAGACAAGGAGCTTTTATGCATATACGTTGAGATGTTGGAGATAAGGAGTTTTGTAATGGGCCGAGTTTCTCTTTTCAATAATTTACCATCCAGCTATTCTTTTCTGTTAGTATTCTATTTATTCATATACAGTTAACCCTCACTTTACGCGGTCCCGCATTCCGCGTTTCCACGTTTACGCGGTGCCCTGCCGGAACCCAGGATGCTCACATTCCGCGGTGCGTGTACCCCTTTACGCGGAGAGCGGCTGGCGAGCCGCGCCATTTTTGGATCCAAACCTCCCGCCATCCGCCATGTTGTGTAAGCTGCGCGAACATGGTGCGCACAAGGTCGCCCAGTCATCAAAACATTACCAGTTCTTCACCCGCCACCCACCACAGCCGGCCCAAGTCAGTGATAGTGATAATTATGGTGAGGATATGGACTTATATGGACTTTGGGGAGTTTGACAAAGAGGCCCTGCAAGCCTCTGTGGTGGATAGTGATACAATTGATACAAGTGACACAGGTGAGGGCCAATAATCTGCCCTCTGCCTCGGAACCAACCGCCCATCCCCGTGTGCCCAGCCATTTTTTCTACTAATGTAAGTGTTAAAAAACCTAATATTATTGATATTTCTCTTAATTATTAATTGTGTGTGCATACCATCATAAAGTTAAGATAATATTTTTACTACAACATAGTTGTGTGTCGTCAAAAAGTGGAGTTTGGGGATCGGCCCGGATTCCATTTCAATTAATCCCATATGTTATGTTATTCACTTTACGCGGGACCCTCCGGGTTACATTAACCGTGTAAAGTGAGGGTTAACTGTACTTATTTGTTCTGTGTAGCATTCTTTCCAATGAGTATCCTGTTTTATATACTTATCCTTCTTCAATTCTTTACATATATATATACTTATTCTTATATATTCTTGCTTATATTCTTACATGTTCTTTATCTCTATATACCTTATATTCTTATATAAGTAACTCTCATGCTTCTCTGCTTATGTTTTCCAAGTCAAGGTTCTTTCTTTTCATTTCCTTTCATATATATTATATTCTCAGTTTCAATGTTCTTACCTTTCGGAAGTATACTTTGTTTTATGTCTTTCTTATACATGGGTTAGTCTGGGGAACCATGTTATTCTTTGTACAACTCTTTTTATACTTACAAAGGGTAGCTGCCACCACCCAGACTTTTCATTATATAACATAACTCATGGAAAGTTGTTGGGTAGTGTGGTAGATGTCTAGGCACGTGAGTAAGTATTATTTTCTGGGAACCAATGTGTAGAAGGAGTAGAGTGGTGATACTCGTAGTTTACTAGTTCAATATTTATTAACAAGTGAGTGGAGAAGATGCATCTTAGATTCACTCAGGCTAAACAGAACCGCAATTAACTTATTACGTCATCAAACACTTCAAGAACTTATTACCTCATTCAACACCTCCAAATACTCATTACTTTATTAGACAATTGGGATATCATTACCTTGATACATGAGATTCCGTACTATTATTCACAAGCCATCACTGGACCCTCAGGTCTTACTTTAACAAGTAACAAATTACCTCTCCACTTCTTGATTAGAGCATGATACTCTCAGGTTATTCTTTCATGGGTACTACAGATGAATACATAACACACTGGGCAATTCCACAATTAGTAACATACCATATTTCTTATCATTTCACAAGGAACCACCTGGTACCTTGACCTCTCATTCAGGGGTTCAATACTTAACCTGGGATGACTATATTTCTGCTAGTCATCCCTAAGCATGGATATTAATACGGCTCCATACATATAACCAAGAACAGTAGATAGACCATGATCATATGACGGAGTCAGTGGGCCAGAGTTGTTTACAGGCTCGCTCGCTAGCTCGGAGCGCCTGGCCCGGGAAAAGTTGACTCGTGGCGGTGGGCCGTGGCGTCTGCCAAGGAATCTCGCCCTGGGATTCTAATCTCGCCACCTTAAAGACGTCTTTCGAGAGACATCGTGCCCATAGGCGGCTCCCGAACCTCAGGAGTGTTGCTAACCCCCACAACAGCGTCTGGAGACGTACAGGAGAAATCACAGGAGTGAATATTTAACTTCACTATACAAAACATACGTCTGGCACCGGTTCAGACGATAGCTAGAACTCTACTTTACTTGACTCAATTGGCACTGAAGGCACTATGTAAAATATGAACACTGACATTCACAAAAATGACTAAGTTAAACTGAGTTAATATGGCGGCGTGGAACACAAGTGAACATACCTGGAGACGTAGAGGAGAAATCACAGGAGGAGTGATTTTTCCTTGCGCGTCGGCATATACACGGGCCTGAGGGCATATTCCTACTAGAAAGACAAATTTTACTAACAATAGGCCCTCTATACAAAGTAGTCACTGGACACCTAGCTGTGACCGTCAGTGTCACAGATCCGGCTAATTTTCTACATCTATATTTATGATTTAATCAGAGATTGAGTTTGTCAGTAAAGAGGTGAAATGGAGTTATATATGCGTTCACAACTCTATTGGCCTGACCGCAAACCACATCCCCGGTCAAACGGCCGTTAAGTCTTGGAGAATTTTGAGTTTGACAGGAACTGTTCAGGAGATTAATGACTTTCTTAAATAGACAACTGACACTAACTAAACTATAACATCAGATTCTCTGATGTCGGGGCGACAAAATAATATAACTTCAGTAGCGATCAGATACCCATGGGTATCCCCACGGACGACCTAAAATACGCCACCCTAACTGGCGGACTCAACACTCGCTTACTTGACACGTCTTACTAACAATAAGGACAGTTGAAGCGTTCAACACCACTCACAATGGATCTTGAATGTTCCAACTGTAAACAGACATATCTAAGTTGACTCAAAACAAGGGTGTTCTCTCTCACATTCAAATTCATTATATAGAGAGGTTGGTTTCAGTAAGTCAGAGAAAATGGGATAACGGAGGACTGAGGCGTCTTGAAGTGATGAGAAAACGGTCTCCTCAGATGGAGGACTCAAAATAAAAGCAGAGGTACATGTTTTGTGGGCTATTGAGCGTAATATGAATCATTTGATTTTGGCGTTAACTGACGTGTACAACCGTGGTCGTTACAGTTTGACATGTTCTTCTCAGGAGATTAATGACTTTCTTAAATAGGCAACTGACAATAACTAAGCTACAAATATCAGATTCTCTAGGGTTGGGGAAGCAAAATAATCTAACTTCAGTAGCAATTGGAAACTCATGGCTATCCCCAAGGACGAAATCATGATGCCATTCGTACAGGCAGACTCAACTCTCACTTACTTGACAAGTGTTACTAACAACAAAGACAGTTGAAGCTTTCAACATCACTCACAATGGATCTTGAATGCTTTAACTGTAATCAAACATATCTAAGTTGACTCAAAACAATGGTGCTTGCTCTCACATTCAAATTTACTTTATAGGGAGGTTGGATTCAGGAAGTCTGAGAAAATGGACGGCACCTTAAGCTATAGAAAACGCGTTTCTTCCTAGGGATAACTCACCAGTTATCCACATGTTTTGCGGGCGTGGTGCATAATATGAATCATCAGGTTTCAAACAGATCAGCAGTCATTGTGACCATGACACTGTCCATAACGTGGACGATTTCGCTACCAAACAAATCAACGTTTTTGCGGATATTCATGGCCAAGTACGGAAACATTTAGTAGCTTCACACACTGAAATGATTTATAAACAACATAAACAGGCTAAGCCTACAAATTCTACAACACTGGAAATTGGTGATACTATTATGATGCGAGAACCTGAACGGAACTCCAAACTTCAGCGCAAATTTGCCGGACCATTCCGCATTATCGCCAATAAAGAAGGCAACAAATTAAAAAATTTGAATTCAAATTCACAAACTTCAGACGTAGTACATATGGACAGACTTAAAAAGGGCCCACCCAGATTTACTCCCCAGGTAATGTGTCCCAGACACATTTGTTCAAACCTCAAACACATCAAGTTCAACAAGTATAGCTAATGATTATTGTTTAAAACTACGTTCTGCGAAACAATACTAAGATGAATCCACTTTTTCTAGAATGGCTTGGATCATTGTAATACTACTCCTACTCTTTTGTGGCACCACCTTGTCGACGGACACATTCACGGAAGCCCTGAAACCAGGTTCCTTAGACGTACTTTTGGGACGTGACCATAAAGTATGAGCTGCACGGACTACAAAATATACCGCACCAGACAGCTGTGGGCACCCTTGAAAATCTACAGCAAAGTCCTAACATTTCTACTATGATATCACAAACTGTAATCTTCAGCTACTTCATCTCAGGACCCTTCACAAGAATATAGTCTCTGCTGGACGTTTTATTCCATCGCCTCACGAAGAAAGCGAGGATTATTAATTTATTGTTAATAAAACTATACTTAGACAAAATTGCATTAACCTTCAATGATTATTTCTGAGTCTAATCATTTATCTAGGATTGTTTATAATTTAATGAATTCAGTGCCTATGCTGGAATGGCTTATTTCTTTTTCTGATATTTGCATTCAGCAGAAACTTCTGCTCAAGTTTTATCTAATAACAAAGACAAACTAATTGCAAGTGTAAATGGATGCAGGGTTAGGATGTGTGGATGAGCAGCTTGTGCCTGTGAAAGTTCTTCTTGAAGCCTTACAAATAGCCAAGATGAGTTACCATTTATCTCCTATTTTCACAGATCAAGATGTAGAATATTATTACCCTCTATTAGAGTTAACTCTCACACACAATGCTATATTTATCCAGATCCCCATGTTCGCGCAACGCAAATTTAATGCATTTAAAACCTTTCCCATTGTATTCTAATGACACACTGTTTACTCTGAACTTTTGCTAAAAGATGAAGACTACTCTTTGTTAGCTGTAGATGATCCTGGAGTTTTATCATGGTGTAAATCATCATACCTACAGGCTACACTTACACGTATGTCCAGCCTTTGTATTCGCATTTATTCCTGCTGCAGTAGGAATGTGTGAATTGGTGATCATACAAACAAATGTTCGCACAGCGCTCAAGCAGTGTAGATATACACTGATTTCCAAGAAAACTGTTTCATGCACATCTACATAATGTGCAATATATATATATATATATATATATATATATATATATATATATATATATATATATATATATATATATATATATATATATATATATATATATATATATATATATATATATATATATATATTGCACATTATGTAGATGTGCATGAAACAGTTTTCTTGGAAATCAGTGTATATCTACACTGCTTGAGCGCTGTGCGAACATTTGTTTGTATGATCACCAATTCACACATTCCTACTGCAGCAGGAATAAATGCGAATACAAAGGCTGGACTACTGCAAAATAACCTGTCATTCATTAAAAACTTTGCCTTTGTAAAGGACTGGGACTTAGGGATAGAAATCCCTTACCAGCCTAATCAGGTTCTTATAAAAGGAAAGTCAAGAACCATGGTTTTCCGAGGAATAACAAACAATCGTTCGAGAGACATCTCTTAACTATAAAAAAAACACAAAACTGTGACACCACTCAAACAAACATCAAATAACAATTACAGGAGTCAAACAATTAAAAGAGTCAAACAATTAATGGGAGTCAACAATTAATGGATTCAAACAATTAATGGGAGTCAGCAATTAGTGGAATCAAACAAACAAGAGAATCAAACAATGAACAGATATTTCCCATGGCAGCGGCCCTGGGGATAGTCACTCGAGCGATGGCGGCCGATGTCTTGCTACAGCAGGAGAAACACCGGGGGATAGAAGGTGGAGAGGAATTGGCGATGACGTGGCAGCCGCGGTAATCGTTGGGATAGGTGTCCAGAGATTGACAGTCGATTTGTGTAGGTCGGGGGAAACAGCCCACGAGTCCAGGACCTATGATGAGATCATAGCCAGAATTTGACGAACAGTGGGGAGGTATGACTGTATTGACGGCTGGGTAGAATCTGCCGGTGTCATGAGGCAGCAACGACCTTCTCACCTCCGTCTAACCCCCCCCCCCGCCCAGTGAGGGTCGCGAACCAGCAAACGAGCGTCAGACAACCTTCCTGCTCGTTACTGCCCTTACAGCCTTCTCATCATCACTGAATTTAAATCTAACTTCAGATTTGATTTCTATGTATCCGGATCCTAATATGACCTTTAGTGTATTTCTTATTTGAAGGAGTCACATTTTGCTAATTTAGATGATAACTTGCCATTTTATTTTTTACAAGGATTTGCTATACCTAGTTTAACTGTTCCCACTATTATATTAATATTGGTAGTGATATTTTTGTTTTGTTATTATAAGTCAGTATCTTCCAAGTTTGCCATTGTACAAAATATACTCTCCCGTACGGCACTTCAGACTAGGGCTCCAGTAGCTGCTCAACCCCAGGTTGCAGCTTCTCCAGTTTAGCGTCCACACACATATGAATGTAACATGGGTAGGTTTATGCATAGGGTTTTTCTGTGAGGTTAGTTATTCCTCGTGGAGGTCAGAAGGTGGTGACCGAGCAATGTATTTGCCCTTGTCTAATAGACAGTAGCACTTATATAAATATGGGTTAATACATCAGTCTTATATACTGTAACTCCATCACACACTGTAATTTTCCATGAGCAGTGAGATGTCATGCAGTGACCATGTGGTCCATTCATTGAACATGTGATCAGTAGTTCCCACTGGAGGATGCATCTTTAAAGATGCTAGGTCAGCCATTAGAAGCCGGCTCTCTGCCCTCAGTTGTCACTCAACCCTCACAAAGCATAGACGTGACTCTCGAGCTATGCCAGATAAGCTTTCAGTCTATTCCCTAACACTCACAGCTTACAGTGATATCTATGTTGCCTGTGCAGAGACTATTTTTATAAATAAATGGAGAAAAGACCATTTGGGTTTTGCAAACTTAACCCATAAACATTTTTTTGATTGTAGCTAAGTCACCTGTCATCAGTCAAGTTCAGGTGACCGGAAATGGCTACAAGGCACACTCTGGGGATTCAGTGACCTTTTCCCACAGAGTTGTGCATGATGGTCTGGACCAGTGATAATACAATTTCTTTGAGGAAGCAAAAGAGATATCGACATCAATACCAGGACCATCTAACAGTATATGTAGGAAAGATCTCAGTGTAGGAACAATGGTATCAGCTTCTGAGGTGCTTGAGAAACAGCCTGAAAACACCTGCTTTTTCTCTAGGATATCTCTTTGCAAAATCTTGGCTGTCTGTGCCAAAATTCTCATGTCTGTTGAGGTGGTGTCCTTCATCTCCTCAACTTCTTGACTGAGATCTTCATTAAACACCAGCTCCCAGCAGCCAGATGACTTTTCTATCGCCTTAATGTCAGGGAGCATGCTGACAATATCTTGGCGAAGTTGAGTTGTATGACTATGACTTTGGGGACAACCAAGAGATACGAGACGCTTATAAAGTGTTGTCAATTTTGCCATACCCCGAACAGTACCAGATCCACGGTGGTCCTCAATGTAATCAAGAAGCTCATTGAAAGCTTGATCTTTTATTACTTTGGCAGCATAGATTTTATTTGAATCACAATCAACTGCATCTGCCTTTCTATAAAGTCTACTCAGGCATGCATGGTGCTACACAGCATCTATTGCAATCATGTCACCTTTTGACAGTTTGCCCTGAAGTTTCACATCAACAATTTTCCTTGCAGCATCATTGACTCGGGTTTAGGCCAAGATTGGAAGCTTTTCTCAAGTCCTTCTTGTCTGCAGACTTCGCAAAAGAAGCATTTTGTTGCAGAATAGTCCTTGCCTTCAGTTGATGTAACCTGGGACTCCTGTGTGACACAAACTCTGCCACAGCTCATCCGCCATGTTTTTATTGGGCTTCCTTGGTGCTTACTTCTCCTCTCTACCTTACTCTTGGCCGACTCCACCTTCTGTATGTTGACGGCACTTCTAAAATTTTTGTGCCACACTGCATGGTTAGTTTTCATAAGTTCTACTATACTGCTTGAACCACCACCCCCGCCACCAATGTCATCTAGTACTACGAAGCTGGATAACTCACCTAACTCATAGAGCTCTGAGATATTGTCCAGAAGTTCTTGGTAACAGGCTTCTAGCACCTTGAATTCCATCTTCTTAGAAGCAAAGTACTTTTCCACTTCTGGGATGAAGCATTTATGGAACCAATCCAGGAATGCTTGCACAGTTTAGCCATGCCTTTTTGTTTAACTGCAAAAAAACTGGAAAAAGGTTCTTCTTTTTACCCTTTCAAGCTCTAAGGTTTGCTGAGTGGTAAAACAAGCTAGGTTTGATCATGTGGCCAGCTGCACTGCCACAGAAGAAGAATGTTACTCTGTCCTTGGCTACTTTGAACCCAGTGGCACGCCTCTCCTGCTTGTTTATGTACATTCTACCAAGCGGTTTTTCCAATATACCATACAGCTCCTCCCCAACTTACGACGGAGTTAGGGCCCCAAATCCATTTCGTAAGTTGAAATGGTCGTAAGTCGAAAATGCTTAAATAATACATAGAAAATCTAAAATGGGTGTCTCATTTTCTTCTCAGCACCACAAAACTCTCACTTTTAAGCTTGCCAGCCATTTTAAAGTGAATTACAAATGAAAATTTTGTCAGTACACACAGCAATCACTGACGTTGGGACTCGAAAATACGTAATTTGACAAAATTTGGGTATGACTGAGGCGGTCGTATGTTGAGTAGGTCGTTAGTCGGGGAGTAGCTGTATTTTATTTATTAATTTAATTCACATTTAATTTACATTTAACATTTATTTAATTTAAGTTTCTAGCAGTCCATGGGAGGTGTATAATTAGTGGGTCAGAGGTGTATTGTTGAATTATTATTACCTGACCTCGGTTGGTCCGGCAAAACGGATAATCCGGCAAGGCTTTGGAACCAAGGGTGCCGGAACATCGGTGGTGAACCTGTAGAAAGTATTTACTAGACACTTGCTTATAGTTTAATTAATGTCGGTGTAGTAATTATATAAACATAATGTATGCAGCTCACATTTATATATCCATTACAGTCGGCCCTTAACATACGCGGGGGTTAGGTAAAAGAGATACCCATGAATGTTAAAAATCCGTGTACTATTGCTGCCCCCCCCCCAAAGAACCCCTGGCTCCCCATGTCCTTATTTACCGTATATACCTGTGTGTAGTTCGAGTTTTTAAGACCAAATTATTTGGCAAAAAATTGGGGGTCGACCTCTAAACGGGTAAGTTTCGTTAGGTTGAAAAGTATTTTCCAGTAACTACCAGTAAACAATGGAAACGACGCACCAACGCACCACCAGCTGTGAGTGTAGGTACAATTGCCAGGGCAGATCTCTTGCGTCATCATAGCAAGCCCAAAGTAGCCAAATGCATGGCATGGTATGCACAGGACGATGTAAAACATAAAGTATTCATTTTTTAAAGTTTATTTATAAATACTGTACATAAATTTTTGTTCATTACATTTGAAACATCGATCTTTGTTAATTAAATTTGAAACAAAAGAAAACTACGATACCGTATTTTCATTAAAATATTACATCACAAGTATATTTTACCTTAACTGTGACTGAATGAATATGTTCAAGAGATGTTACTCGTTTTTTTAATAGTTTTCGGTTAAAATACTGTTACCGGTATACAGTATTACCCCGCTTTACGCGGTTTCACTTCCGAGATTTCTTATTTACGCGGTACCTCACCAGAACCGGACTTTCACTTTCCGCAGTGCATCTACTCATATATGCGGGCGAAGTATAATTTTTTATTTAGCTCATAAAATTCATACAAATTACCCGGCCAGAATATAATTTACATTGCTGGAATTCTTACAATATGATGATCATTTTGAATATAAACATCATGGATTTTGCATTAGGCATACAAATTTTAGATCTAATGTAATAATTTGGTTTACACAAAGCAAATAATTTATCGTTTGTGTAAAATATATGAAGTTTACATTCAAAATATTCCCTGACCTGCAAGGAATCCAGAAATATCAATTATATTATCCTAACTTTAGTTTGAGGTATTATTTATTATTAAATGTTAAAATCTAGTGTTTTCACCCAAACATTTCTCAGAGGTAGGAGCCAGTGAGCTGGGAAGAGGGGGGGGGGAGTTGAGTCCATTATTTGAATGGACATTAACCTGGTGACTGTATTTCTCTTAAATATTAATTGTGTGTGCATACCATCATAAAATTAAGATGTTATTTTTACTATAACATAGGTATTGTGTCGGAAAAAGTGGAGTTTGGGGGTCGGGCCAGTCTCTATTGGAATTAATCCCATCTGTTCTGTTGTTCACTTTCCGTGGTTTTCACTTTCCGCGGTACCCCGTGGGTTCAATTGACCGCGTAAATCGGGGTACTACTGTATTACAATGATATTCTATTCATACTGTGCTTGATATACTACATTCACGAAAATGTAATATTTTTGCTGAAATGACGTACGTATTACAGTGGAAAGTGGGATAAAATTGTGACGAAAACAATGACTCGCTTTCTTTCGTTCAAAAGATGTTACCGTAATCGCTTTTCGAATGGTTTTCAGTTAAAAAAACTGTTGCATCACAAGTGAATTAGGATAGAATATTATTGTAATACAACAGTTTTTAACAGAAAACCATTCGAAAAGTGATTACGGTAACATCATTTGAACGAAACAAAGCGAGTCATTGCTTTCGTCACTTTCCACTGTAATACGTACGTCATTTCAGCAAAACATTACATTTCCATATTCTCAGAAATAAATAGTAGTTTTGCTGAAACGTAATGCATTTCAATGTAAATTAGGATAAACTACATGAAAACAAAAGACTTTACCTAACCTTCCGATGTTCAAGATATGTTACTCGTTTTTTTAGTAGTTTTCGGTTAAAATACTCTTATATTAGTGATATTCTATTCATACTGTGCTTGATATAATACATTCACGGAAATGTAATATTTTTGCAACTACAATGCTGATGTCAACACAAGCGTGGTTACAGCGAGACTGACTGAGTGAGGGAGAGCTATGCGTGTGTGTGTGAGGTTGCGGGAGCGGGCGGTGTCCCGTGTTCGGTGCCGCGCGCGAGTTGAATGGCGCGCGATTTGAATGTACTTCAATTACTTCAATGTACAGAATATTCCTCCGGCGGGGCAATCCACGTATTTGCAAATCCATGTATTATAAACCCGCGTATGTTAAGGGCCGACTGCATATATTGTAATGTCTGTGTTTAATATAGTTAATGTTAAGTAGTATTCATTTGATTTAACTCCTTAACGGTATATTTCACCCTTCCGGCATCACTCTTATTTTAATATACAATCACTTATTCCCTTAAATTCCATGGTTGCTAGACAGTACTCTTTTAAGAACATAAATTGAATTATTTAATTATCTTCTCATTTGTGACTCACTCACTCCAACTTATTCTTATTTATTCAAGTACATACAGTTGAGTCGGTTTTTGTGGGGATAATTATTGCAGTGTTCCCTGTTTGTTCCTTTATTTGATGATAACTTGGGGTAGGTTTCACTCCCCAGGTATAAAGGATATTGGAATCACGACAGTGAGTCCTATATACAATAACTATCCTGTGTTTCCCCTCTGTGAAGTATTGTATCTTGGTTCCCCTAACCAGCTTCCCTGAGTCTCCCCTGGTTGGTGTGTGTGGGAGGGCCAACCATAAGCCTATATCACCAACCGACCACAACCATAGACAATTACCTCCCTCACCCTCTCCACCTCTCACGAGTATAACGAGAAGGAATAGCAGGAATAAGTAAAAGAGAGAGTAAGAGTAAGTAAAATAAATAAATAAATACATATAAAGAATTAAAAAGACAATAAAAAGAGTAATTTGTTACATTAAAACATGTTACAGTAAAATTTGTTACATGGTGACAGCGGTTTAGATATTTTCTAAATATCAGTCTATCAGTCTCACGCGCCTTAACCACTCTATCACGCTATCAGAATGTAGTTTTAACGTACATTTATTTTGTGTTGATAAACAATAAGAGTTAGAAAGTGAAAATTTTCTTGTGTTAAGTACTGAGCGAACATTGAGGTTGAATTTGATGTTAATTAGTCTTGATGTTTGTCATGCTGTTTGGTGAAGATATTGTACAGTACTGTGAGACGTAGTAGGTGAGCGACCAGCTATGGGGGGTGAGGAACTATGGGTAGGCACCCTGGCAACCACATCCTGCCTGCCTTGCCAACCCCTCCTACCCACCCCGCCCCACTCTGCCCCAATCTCAAGTGCCCGCCTTACACCCACCCTGAGTCACACCCTGCCTACCCTCCACCATCCCCGCCACATGCCTCTTTACCCTGCCTACCCTCCACCATCCCCGCCACATGCCTCTTTACCCTGCCACCCACACCTGCCCCCCCGTCTTTTTGTTCGTATTTAGTTATTAGAACCTAGTGTAGTTGAAATATAGACATGGATTTCTGTAAAGACCTTCCCTAGTGACCTGTCTACTGCTATTTCATCGTAGCATGTATTTGAAAGTAATGACACCTGTTCCATGACATAACCACCTATAGTTTTCTCTCTCGCTATCCTGCATCGGTTACTTTCGGATTAACGAGATAGACACTATATTGCATAATATCATGAAGGCATTTAGAGAAGTAATAATGTTAAAGTAAATGATATTCATTTCTAGATATTCAGATTAAGGAAGAATTAGACCCCCCTTATTGGATGTCACATTGTCTCACAATATATGATCGAGTTTGGATTTACCTGAGAATTATGGGTAACTAATCTAAAGGGTGTACACACCGCCTCCGGCCTAATGACCCTGCGATGTCTCATACTGATCTCACTTCCAGCCAGACGTAAATCAAGGATTTGTAGGTCTAGCAAAATCCTGCTAGTGGATGTGAAGTCCATGTCACTAGACTTCTCCACATGAGTCATACCTCTGTCACTCACACACTAAAGGGAGACCAGACGACCATGGCGGTCAGTAAGCAGTCAGAAAGCAGCGTAACCTGTCCTGGATGGCGACAACAATGCATCCCTGCCGGATCATTTCTGTGATGCACTCCTCACTATCCAGAGAAACCCGACGGAGAGAATGAAGTAGTGTCGCTGCCAGCATGCCTTTCCGTCAACTTGGGTATGCTGGACACAGAGATATTCCCAGCTGGGATCCTGTCATAATTTTTTCAGCCAGGCCGCCAGCCCGACGACACCATCTGGTGGATTGCTGGTACCACAGTCATCGGGTTAGAAGCAAAAATGTAGGGACAGCAGAGCCGACTCGGTGCCTCTCTTTGACCCAGGGGCCTTACCGTAATTGGTTGGGTAGGAACGGGCTGACCTTAACTGTGTTGGTCCAAAGTCAACGTGTTGGCTAGAGTCAGCGTTTGCAAAGTCCAAACTACTTGTGAACGACAGCTGCTAGAAGCAAGGAGGAGGAGAGAAGTGAGAAATGGATGTCCAAGAGGAGTGACACATATTGTCCTGGAAAGCCCTTGTCCCATTGGTAGCTCTATTAAGGATCTGCCCCAAAGGCACCTACCAATGTAGATGTATCATGCCGAGCCTTATGGAGTGAGAGAAGCGTGCAACAGTGTAACATAACAGTTCACGAAGGTGTTAGTACGGATGGGATGGTGGTCACTGTGGATACGAGTGATGCTGTGTGTCCTGATCGGAGTTGGAGGAGAAGATTCTTGTGAAGTTGTGAAAAGAGAAGGAGAGGATCATATGTCCTGTGGGATGGACATTCCTGTGTTGAAAATTGACTGACTGGTCCCCCCACTATTGGAAAAGCTCCCGTTCCTGTTATGAGTTCTGAAACTAGACCGCCCAATAAGCTTCCACCATTGTGGAACGAGGGTATGCCGATGAAATTAGTTACCAGGGAAGAGGTACACTCGATATGTCTAATACGAGTAACCCTAGGCAGTTAGTACGTAGTGGATAATGTAGTCAAGAAACTCCATGTCTCCAGAAACGATTTGTTCACTCATAGTAGATGGAAGCTGAAAGGCAATGAAAAGTAAGCAAGTGTCTGTGGGCGACCTGCCATCTGCAAATGTTAACTCTGTATCTCTGCCTGCTGCCAGATGTACCATCATCAATTGTGAGATGACAGACCAGCTGAACAACAGAAACTACGATATACAAAGTGTGTGTGTAAGATAAAATCCATAATATGCCAGAATGTGTAATGAAAACAAAAAAAATACAGCAAAACTTCCGATAACAATTGTTCGACCAACAACTTTTCATATTTAAAAACCTAGTAAATTTAGGACCCAATTCAATTTCGTCCTTATTTCATTCGTATTTACGACCAAAATATAATAAAAATAAAATAAAAATTACATTTTCATATAAATAATAACTAAATCCCAATATGCATTATAAAAAAAATTACTGAAAAAAAAAAATTAAGAGTGCCTTGCGCAAAGAAGCTGCCTTGCTAATGAGTGGTAAACAACAGCCAAAGCTTGGTGGGCCTTTTGTTTTCACGCATCTGGAACAGGAACAGGAGAAAAACATTCTCAGGTTTCTTATAGCATTTTTGCATCCCTATTCAACATGAGCAAGAAAGCAAGTGATGGTAGTGCTGTTTCAAAAGCTAATAGAAAGTGTATAAGCTTAGCCGAGAAATTATATGCATTAAAACGATTTGAAAAAGGTGAGAGGTCTGTGGATATTATATGGAGCAAGCAATGAACATATTTTCTGAAGTGGATCCATTAACAGAATAAAGCATTAAAATTTAAATAAACGCAAATGACCTCTACATGAAGATGTATAATGAGAAAAGAAAGCAGCTGTGCTAGGTTCTTTCGGCAGCTTTATTATTTGAAGGCCTAAACCATAAAATTCAGCATCATAAGCAGCTTCAACAACAACTTCAGGTTCAGTAACAGTTTCAGCAACAGCTTTATGGAAAGCTACAGCTTCAGCCAGAGTTGAACCTGATGACTTCGTCATCTGAGTAAAACTCGCACAATATTCATTGGCTGTCCTTATGTTTTAGACTTTACCACCATTGGCGAGTAGAATTTTTGTTTTACATTCGTAAATATTCTTTAAAACATATGAACAGTAAAGAAGTGGTGCTTTCATATTCATATGTAGAGAAATGACGATATGTTTTCACATGTACTCACTTACTGTACATACGTTGGCGTTCCCAATCATCTCGCTTTATTTCTTTCCCATTAGTGGTTAGCTACTTCTAGTGTTCCATTTATTAACATTAAATAACATTACTTAAAACATACATACAGGTATTAATTTTTTTTTTAATTAAGTTCACTTCAGCGACAACCAGGGTCTAATTTTCTTCAGTTTCTTATGTAGAACCATCGTCACTCACGAAAACAATGCCGTCTTGTCTCCCCTTGTGTGTTTTAATATTCTACGTATTATTAATGAATTGCATTGTTCATTTCGCATATACAGTGGGGTATGCTATAACGAACGGATCCTACTACGAATATTCCTATAACGAACGGTTTTACCTATAAAATTGAGAATGCTATAACGAACGCAACTCCTACAACGAACGCGGATGAATACGGGACTATTTCGCCTGGCGCATGAATATTGTTATACCGCGACCCACAACAAGAGCGTCAGGCGCCATCTTTGTCTCATTGTGTAGCCAGTGCACCACTGTTATTGTTGAAATTTCGTCTTTTGATGTGGAAATAGAGTTATTTGTATAAATATTTTGTTATACAAGTGTACAATTGTGACAATGAATCGTCCAAAGCGAGTGAGAAAGCTCATAACTCTTAAAACTAAGAAAGAAATCATAAAGAAATGTGAGGATGGAACAAGCATTGCGAAACTTAGTGATGAGTATGGGATGGCTAAATCGACTATATGTACGATTTTAAAGAAAAAAGAGGAGTTGAAAGCAGTGCAAGTGGCTAAGGGAATCTCTAGACTTAGCAAAGCAAGGTGTAATGTGATTGAGGAGATGGAAAATTTAAATTTACTCTTAGTGTGGATAAAGGAGAAAGAAATGGCAGGTGATAGCATTAGTGAAGCTATAATTTGTGAGAAGGCCAGACAATTGTTTGAGGACCTTAAAGCCAAGACTCCCAGTGCAAGTGATAGTGATGTGACAGTGTTTAGGGGTACCAAGGGGTGGTTTACTGGTTTCAGAAGGAGAAATAAAATACATAGCGTTGTGAGACATGGCGATGCTGCTAGTGCAGATAAGGAAGCAGCTAAGGAACACCATGACATTTTTTTGAATATTATTAAAGAGGGAGGCTTTGTTTCTCAGCAGGTATTCAACTGTGATGAAACTGGACTTTTTTGGAAAAAAATGCCTCGCCGTACATACATTACCAAGGAGGAAACTTCTGTCTCTGGCCATAAGCCAATGAAAGACAGGCTTACCCTCCTTCTTTGTGCTAATGCTTCTGGTGACTGCAAAATAAAGCCACTCCTTGTGTACCACACAGAAAACCCCAGAGCTTTCAAAAAAATTAGGAAGACCCGCCTTGGTGTTATGTGGCGGTCAAACCCAAAGGCTTGGGTGACCAGGAATTTATTCTCTGAGTGGGTGATTGAGGTGTTTGGACCCAGTGTTTGGGAATACCTCAGGGAGAATAATCTTCCACTGAAAGCTTTGTTGGTGATGGACAATGCACCAGCCCACCCTCCTAATTTGATGGTTGAATTGCCAGAGGAGTTCAACTTCATCACTGTGCACTTCTTACCACCCAACACAACACCTCCCATCCAGCCCATGGATCAACAGGTAATTTCTAACTTTAAGAAGCTGTACACAAAGGCACTGTTTAGAAATGTTTTGCGTCCACTTCTTCCAGTGATGTTAGTTTGAAGGAATTTTGGAAGAGTCACTTCAATATAGCAGAAGCTGTGTTTTTAATTACCTCAGCCTGGAAAGAGGTTACTGTGAGGTGTCTTTGTGCTGCTTGGAGGCCATTGTGGCCTGAATGTGTCCTTCAAAGAGACTTTGAAGGCTTCGAAGAGTTAGAAGAAGAGGCTGTTGTTCATGAAATTGTGTCTCTGGGCAATTCCATGAGCCTGGAAGTGGATGATGATGATGTTGAGGAATTGGTGGAAGAGCACAGTAAGGAATTGTCCACTGAGGAGCTGCTTGAGCTTCACAAAGAGGAAAATGAGACACTGAAGCGGAGCTTAACTTCTGAGGAGTCAGGGGAGGTGGAGGACAAGGAGGAAAGCCGCATCATTCCAGCCAAAGATCTCAAGGATGCGTTCTTTTGCTGGAGCAAACTGTCCAAACTTGCTGAGGATTATCATCCTGATGTTGATTCTGTGCAAAAGGCCATCAGTGTGTTTAATGACAATGTTATGAACTACTTTTGGAAGGTCCAGAAATCAAGGTTGAAGCAGCCAACCCTGGATTCCTTCTTTACAAAGGTAACAAAAGACCCTACAGACAAAGTGCCTGTGAGACAGTCACCAAAGAGGGCTAGGAAGGATGACTCCTCACCTTCCACCTCTTCTCCATAATTCTCTCCTCCCCCCTCCCCTCTGCCTCCTGTCCTGCATGCTGAACAACACTAAGGTAAGATAAAGTACCGTATTTTTTACATTTTCCACAGAATTTTTTCAATGTTAAGTGGTTGTATTTGGGGGCCTGGAACGGATTAATCCTATAACGAACGAGGTTCTGGAAACAATTACATTCGTTATAGCATACCCCACTGTATACAGTAAACATTAATTCAATCAAATACATTCAGTATTACCCCGCCTAACGCGGTTTCACTTAACGCGTTTTATCATATACGCGGTGCCTCGCCAGAGCTGAACTTTCACTTAACACGGATTTTTTCCACATATACGCGGTGAGTGTCCGGCTCGAGACGCTATTTTTAGATTTGCCCCACCCGCCACCCTGCCTGTTTTAGCTCATAAAATTCATACAAATTACCCGGCCAGAACATAATTTACATTGCTGGAATTCTTATAATTTGGTGATCATTTTGAATATAAACATCATATATTTTGCATTAGACATACAAATTTTAGATAAAAATTTTTCTCAGAGTAACTATGTTATCTTTTGTGCAAAATATATGACATTTATATTCAAAATATTCCTGGTCTTACAAGGAATCCAGCAATGTCAATTATATTATCCTAACTTTAGTTTGAGGTATTATTTATTAAAATTTAGTGGTTATCCCACACATCTCCTTGGGACGGTTGGTGGGGGGGAGGGAGGGACCGACCGACCATCTGTTACCCCGTGAAGAATTATTTTTTTTTTTATTAACTGAAGATATTTGTTTTAGCTCATAAAATTCATACAAATTACCCGGTCTGAATATAATTTACATTGCTGGAATTCTTATAATTTGATGATCATTTTGAATATAAACATCATATATTTTGCATTAGACATACAAATTTTAGATAAAATTTTTCTCAAATTAACTATGTTATCTTTTGTGCAAAATATATGACATTTATATTCAAAATATTCCTGGTCTTACAAGGAATCCAGCAATGTCAATTATATTATCCTAACTTTAATCTGAGGTATTATTTAATACTAAATGTTAAAAACTCTGGAAGGGAGGATTGGTGGGGGGTGGGGGGGAGGGTTGGGACTGACCGCGCGGTTGGAAGAGGGGGGGAGGCAAGGTGGGGTACTTTGATTGACAGATAGTGTCCTGAAGATTATTTTTTTTTTTATTAACTGAAGATATTTGTTTTAGCTCATAAAATTCATACAAATTACCCGGTCAGAATATAATTTACATTGCTGGAATTCTTATAATTTGATGATCATTTTGAATATAAACATCATATATTTTGCATTAAACATACAAATTTTAGATAAAATTTTTTCTCTAGGTAACTATGTTATCTTATGTGCAAAATATGACATTTATATTCAAAATATTCCTGGTCTTACAAGGAATCCAGCAATGTCAATTGTATTATCCTAACTTTAGTTTGAGGTATTATTTATTAAAATTTAGTGGTTTTCCCCCAAAAATTTCTCTGAGAGGGAAGAGCCAGCAGTGTAGTGTGAGAGGGGGAGGGAGTTGAGTCCATTATTTGAATGGACATTAACTTGGCGACTGTATTTCTCTATTTCTCTTAAGTATTAATTGTGTGCATGTACCATCATAAAATTAAGATGTTATTTTTACTACAACATAGGTATGTGCCTTCAAAAAGTGGAGTTTGGGGGTCGGGCCGGTTTCTATTGGAATTAATCCCATATGTTCTGTTGTTCACTTAACGCGGATTTCACTTAACGCGGGACCCTCTGGGTTCAATTGACCGCGTTAAGTGGGGTACAACTGTATTCACTAATAAACAATAATAAATGTCATATTATTCACAAAAGATAACATATTTACTCAGATTAAACATTACATCTAAAATTTGTATGTCTAATGCAAAATCTATGATGTTTATATTCAAAATGATCATCAAATTGTAAGAATTCCAGCAATGTAAATTATATTCTGGTCGGGTAATTTGTATGAATTTTATGAGCTAAAACAAATATCTTCAGTTAATAAAATAAAAAAATATTCTTCACGACACTATCTGTCAATCAAAGTACCCCAACATGCCTCCCCCCCTCTTCCAACCAGCCAGATGGTCAGTCCGTCCCAACCCTCCCCCCCCACCTCCCACCTTCCCTCCCTTCAAGAGAAAGAGTGGGTGAAAAAACTAGATTTTAACATTTAGTATTAAATAATACCTCAGATTAAAGTTAGGATAATATAATTGACATTGCTGGATTCCTTGTAAGACCAGGAATATTTTGAATATAAACGTCATATATTTTGCACAAAAGATAACATACTTACTCAGAGTGAACATTATATCTAAAAATTTTATGTCTAATGCAAAATATATGATGTTTATATTCAAAATGATCATCAAATTGTAAGAATTCCAGCAATGTAAATTATATTCTGGCCAGGTAATTTGTAAGAATTTTATGAGCTAAAATAAAAATCTTCAGTTAATAAAAAAAAAAAAAATATTCTTCACACGGTAACAGATGGTCGGTCGCCGGTCCCTCCCTCCCTCCACCAACGTCCCTACTAGATAAATGTGTGGGAATACCAGACTGTTTACCTTTTTAGTAATAAATAATAAATCAGACTAAAGTTAGGATAATATAATTGACATTGCTGGATTCCTTGTAAGACCAGGAATATTTTGAATATAAATATCATATATTTTGCACAAAAGATAACATATTTACTCAAGAGTAAACATTATATCTAAAATTTGTATGTCTAATGCAAAATCTATGATGTTTATATTCAAAATGATCATCAAATTGTAAAAATTCCAGCAATGTAAATTATATTCTGGCCGGATAATTTGTATGAATTTTATGAGCTAAATAAAAAAATTATACTTCACCGTGTAAAGGGGTACACCCACCGCGGAATGTGAGCATCCTGGGTTCTGGCAGGGCACCGCGTAAACGTGGAAACGCGGAATGTGGGACCGCGTAAAGTGAGGGTTGACTGTACTGGTTTTAGCCCACGTGGGCACAGATCACTGACCCTCATTGGGGCCTAGGGGGCAAAAATGTAATAATAATAATAATAATAAATACAAAAATGAAAAAAAATATCAAGAGTTGAGAAACAATATACCTGTATGTATGTTGTGTTGTCAAAGTAAGAGAAACAATTGAGACCCTGCAGAAAGTCAGATCATCAACCTGGGAGTTGGTCACATAGCAGCAGGGTCTACGATTAGACAATACATTATGCTTCCAATACCTTCCCAGACGGTAGTACGTCCTTGTTTGGTACATTAGCTGCCTAATACCTACACCAGTGAAACCGTTACTTGATATACAGCCCTTTTGGCACACACACACCTCTTTGAATATCATCACTTATAACTGCTTATCAGTCATCATTTTCATCAATTTAAAAAAAAAATCTGTATAAGGTGAAATCTTTAATACAGCACTCATTTTATACACCTGGTCACCTCCACATCTTAGGGGCTGTAGTGTTTACATTCTTTCTCTTGTTTTTGTCGGTATGACAACGAAGGGAAATATTTTCCAACAGTAGAAGGTAAGTAAATGTAAACATGTATATCAACGTCTATATAAAATAAAAAATCTTTATTTAAAAACAAAATAAAAGTAAAAAACAACTCGTTTTTTGCAAAACCAGTGACTGATTGGTTCTACATAATTATAAAACTGAAGAAAATAAGTCCTCCATTGTAGCTGTATTAAAATTAATGTAAAAAAATTAATATGGTTGTTTTAAGTAATGTTATTTAATGTTAATAAATGGAACAATGGAAGTAGCTAACAATTAAGGGTAAAAAAAAGTGAGATCGTGTATGTAAGTGAACACATGTGTAAACATATCGTCATTACTCTACATAAGAATATGAAAGCAACACTTATTTACTGTTCATATATGTTTTAATTAATGTTTCTGAATTTCTTTTTGATTGAATTATTGTTATGTGTGCAAATTGAACAATACAATTCATTAACAATACGAAGGATATTAAAACACATGAGGAGACAAGACATCATTGTTTTTGTTGTTTACAAAACCAGTTGGTTCTACATATAAAGCTGAAGAAAATAAGACCCTGGTTGTAGCTGTAGTAAAATTAGTATGGTTGTTTTAAGTAATGTTATTTATTGTTAATAAATGGAACAATGGAAGTAGCTAACAATTAAGGGTACAAAAAAATAGTGAGATCACATATGTAAGTGAGCACATGTGTAAACATATCATTACTCTACATAAGAATATGAAAGCAACACTTATTTACTGTTCATATATGTTTTAATTAATGTTTCTGAATTAAAAAAAAATTCTACCCACCAGTGGTAGTAAAGTTTAAAACCATAAGGACAGCCAATGATGTTTTGTGTGTGTTTTGACTTGGATGACGAAGTATTTAAATTTTGAAGATTTTAATTTTGTGGGGTTTTTACAGTCTAACTGGATATCCAAATATGAGAGCCTACTGTAAATAGATGTTCAAATATGAGAGCCTACTGTAAATAGGTGTCCAAATATGAGAGCCTACGTATAAAGAAACAAACATTCCTGCATTTGAGACCAGCAGACAACCTTTAGCAATTCCTCAATAGATGGCGCTGCCGCACCACTGCCATTAGTAAACAAACCACACAGCAGCAAGGGTTTATTTATTTTATTTTTTGCAATATATCAACAATATTAGTTAAATCAATAGTTTTATAGTACTGTATAGAGAATACTTGTAATTGTTAAGTACTGTAATGAGGTAACAGTCTTTGTAAGGGGCTGATTTCAAAAACCTGTGCTACAACTCATCGACTAGTGTCCTGGAAGACGCATGGTAATTTTCGAGGTATATTTTTGTCATAAAAAGTGCGTCTTTTAAGCCGAAAAATAGAAAAACACGATATACTTCACCCAGACACTATCTGTCAATCAAAATACCCCACCTCCGCTCCCCCCCCCCCTCTTCCCACACTTGCTGGGTCCCTCCCTCCCTCCCTCTCTCCCTACCCCCCCACCTTCCCTCCCTACCAGAGAAATGTTTGGGTGAAAACATTAGGCTAAAATTTTTAGTAATAAATAATACCTCAGACTAAAGTTAGGATAATATAATTGACATTGCTGGATTCCTTGCAAGACCAGAAATATTTTGAATATAAATGTCATATATTTTGCACAAAAGATAAAATTTTGACTCTTTCTAATAAAAATTCTTACATTAGATCTAAAATTTATGTCTAATGCAAATTCCATGATGTTTATATTTAAAATAATCACATCTTATAAGAATTCCAGCAATGTAAATTATATTCTGGCTGGGTAATTTGTATGAATTTTATGAGCTAAAACAAATATCTTCAGTAAATAAACAAATTATACTTCACCCGCGTAAATGACCAAATTTACCGCGAATTAAAGCATTTCATTCGGGCAAGGCACCGCGTAAATGACCAAACGCGTAAATGACCAAACGCGTAAACAAAAACCGCGTAAATCCAGACTCAACTGTGCTTTCATTGTGGATTCTTTTTATTGAATGAACAAATATTGAGAAACATGATTTATGTTGTTAATTTAATGTGCAAATTAATTTTAGATATTCCTAGCTAGGATTAGGAATGAAATTTTTTGAAATATTTTGTGAACATCTCACAAACTTTCATATAGACGACCAGGAGGAAGTATTGTAACATTGTCATGAGTTTCCCGCAGCCTGAGAGTTGTCGCCAATAGTATGAAGGCCTTAGGCCTGTCTTCGACCAATGAGAATGCCAGTGAGGCGTGACGTCATGAATGTTGTGGCGTCCCTTGTGGGCTGACGCAGTTTGAAGAGCAGAGTCTGTGTTGGAATTTTGTGTAGGGAGGTGTGGGACGTCAGTGGTGGCGACATGGCAGGTATTTGGGTGTATTTTATTTAGTAAATCCTTAAGTTCCCATTTGTTGTGAGATACATGGTCCCAGTTTAACTAGCTAGGAGCATAAGTTTATTGTTTTGAAGTGTAACTGTTAAACCCTAATATAAAGTATTAAATAAATACAGTAACCGTTAATGAGAGTCCTAATTCATCCCTCCCTCATTAAGAAAGAGTGATGTGTTATAAATGTCTTGGTATTATGCAGTAATATGGCGAGTCCTATATACAATAACTATCCTGTGTTTCCCCTCCGTGAAGTATTGTATCTTGATTCCCCTAACCAGCTTCCCTGAGTCTCCCCTGGCTGGTGTGAGTGGGAGGGCCAACCAACCACAACCATAGACAATTACCTCCCTCACCCTATCCACCTCTCACGAGTATAACGAGAAAGAATAGCAGGAATAAGTAAAAGAAAGAGTAAGTGAAATAAATAGATAATTAAATAAAAGGAATTAAAAAGACAATAAAAAGAGTAATTTGTTACATAAAATTTGTTACATTAAAACATGTTACAATAAAATTTGTTACACTATAACTACTGCAGCAAACTTCCTGTCTCGTCTTTTAGTCATTGCTACCGACTGACTTGAGTCAGTGTAGTTCTAGTTCGGGTGGTCACACCACTGAGTTTTTCCGACAATAAAAACTCTCGATAGCTGAAACTGTCAGAAATATGCTCATGTGCACACACACAGGAGAGAAGTATCGACAGTCCACTCTCAAGTGGACACATAAGTGTTAGTTACGGTGATATCATACATTAATTGTGCATGGATTATTTTCTTAATAAAAGGAGAAAAGACCATTTGGGTTTGCAAACTTATCCCAAAAACATTTCTTGTTGTAACTTCTAGTTTACCTCCAGCGTTGAATCTCCAGGACCATTCATCAGTGATTACAACAGGTAAACAGAAGTAACCAAATGGTCCAAACCCAGACTGGCTTACAGCACAGCACATAACCTGTACCTCTTATGCCCCCCAATCCCAAGCACCAGAGGTACAGCTATGGACAAATAGAATTTGACAAGGAAGGAGTGTTAGCTGCTCCTGCCCCATAATTAAACTAAAAAATCAATTTGTGGTAAGGAAAGAAAATCTAATTTTCAATCGTCATCTCTATGCAATGTTTCCAAGTCTCCATCTACCTCCCTCCCTGCCTGCCAAACTCTTTTTGTTCATAACTGAACATGTAAAATTAGATCTACTTAACTTTTTATTGGTGGTAAACATTTCATAGTTAATGCTCTCTATGGCTTTTTGCATACAATGCAGCAAACTACCTAATTACTGTAGACAATGTATTAATAAGCCTCCCTTTTGTGTTGTGCCATGCTTTGGGGTACACAATATCACACTAGGTTTAAATAAAAGAAAATGCCAGTGCAGTAAACATATATAAAGCATGTACAACACAAAGTAATATAGCGATAACAAATTTGTTTGTAGATAATTTTAGATATAGGATATCTTTCTTATTTTTCAGTATACTCATGGGTGTACAAGGTGGGGGGCTGCAACCCCCCAACTCTGAGAAGACAAAAAATCCGGGCAACAGTATATCAGTGATTCGGGCAAGCGCTGCAATTAACATGGCTAATATCATTCAGATTTTAAAATTTGCACTTCCCATGCGGTGTCTCAGAATTTATGAGCTGAGAGCCCTCCAGGGGCTATTCTGAGTTACTGTGTATGTTCGTACGTCTGTTTGTGTGATGTATACTGTGACATCACATAATATGACTTTCAGCAAGCAACAGACTAACAGTATGGCCGTGACATCATGAAACTTGTCTTTCATCCGCCAATTAGATTTCAACATTAATCCTCAGCAAATTACACCACCCAGTGGAGATCACTTGTTATCCAAAATGAGTTGCTAGAAATCATGGCAAAGTCTTGTTCTTGAATGAATTACATCTGATGTACATAACAGTAGGCAATATGCAATTATCTTGGATGAAACATCAGACATTAGCAGCACAGAACAGGTTTTGCTATGTTTGAGGTATGTATTTCATGGGAACTATGGAAACCTTTGCTGGATTGTATCCAACAGTGAGTACCGAAAGTGAAGCCATGTATGAATTAGTGAAAAGTGCTACCAAAAACCTTAATTTGGAGTTGAAGAACATTGATGAAGCTTCAAATATGTGAGGCGAAAGAAAATGATTAGCTGCACGGATGAAGGAATGTTTTCCACTTGGTAATTATGTGCACTGCCATGGTCATCTTCTGAACCAGAAAATCCAGGATAAAATGACAGACATTGAACCTCTCTGAAATGCATTTGGAACAATACAGTCTGTATAATTTTATCGAGTTGATTCCCATGACCATGCATTCTTTAAAGACCTCACATTGAAATCATTAAGTACTACTAGATGATTGTGTCGCTGGGCAGTTGTGACAGCTATCACTGATCAAATGTTACTTTTATCAGATGATTGCAGCTGAAAAACCAATGGAAACACAATGCTCTACTACATGTAGTATGTGACTATGAATTTGTATTCAGTCTAACTTTGCTGAAAGTCACCTTTCTAAATATGATCAGCCCAAGTAAGTATCTTCAAGGTAAAGAAAATATCAGCATACTTCCTTTGGATATTGGAAAGTATTAGAAAAGACCAAATTCCTAATTTTACATTTTGGTGGATAATTGACACTTCTGGGAACCAGCCCATTTACTTTTTTCGTTAAACTATCCTGAATTAATTTACCATTATAATTCTTTAAATAAATCCAATATGATAAGCACTGAAAACAACACTGCAGAAAGGGTTAACGAGATAAAATTATAAACACCTTACTGTTTTCTAAAGTTTCGCAAAAATGGGTCTCGCATGTTCCAAACACTATACAACTGCTTACAGGTCAATATCCATTGGTACAGAAGTTTTCGATTCTTCACCTGGGGATTTCTTGGAATTTTCATCTTTCTTCTGGGTTGCTTTCTTGAGTCCTTTCATTTTACGTGTCTGTAATTTACCCATGTCCTGTTTGGTCATATGTACGCGGCCAAGCTTCGTTCCAAATACGTTTTTGCTGACATTCTTCACCTTATTAGCCTGAAAAATTAAATACAAAATCATTATACACAAATTTTCTGGTTAATCATAAAGTTTCCTTAAAAAATCTTATTCAACAAACTTTCTGAATTTTAATCATGCAACCAACAAAACATAAATGCAATGTATTATAACATGAGAGGGAAAAAAGTATTTTGAAAGATACGTACAAGTACAGTAAACCTTCTCAATAAGGGACATTTCATTGCCAAAAATTCTAAATGGCCCTTTTTGCACTTTACTCCCACTACTTTTCAATTTATTTTGAACAGAGTTCAAAACTCAAAACAATTAGGAATCATACGAATCAGTTTCATAAAAAAGAATATCATTGAAACAATATCAAGACACCTTCTACAGTTAGACAAAGTGTGTCCATACATATATTTTACAAAAATATGCAAGTCAATAGGGCAAACATTAATAACACTGATAATATTACAATATATGAGGCATTGATTAATGCAAGGGCGACCTCGCCACCCGAACTTAAATGTGATCTTGTACCATTCATTTCAGAAAGTTTCGTTCTACTATGACACAAGATGGTATGACGAGTTCGCTTTTGGTTTACTGGCAAAATCCCAGTGAACCATATGGTGTAAAACTCTAGGCATCTCTGTATTGCCTGTGGTAATTTCAGTGTCTGGAGAGAGTAAAGCAATGTCAAACTCGCCAGTGGCCCAGCAACCAATCACAGCCTGCCTTACTTGGGTTCATACAAAGGAATGTTAGTTACAAAACTAGAGAAGTCATCCTGAAACTATATTATCAATACATTAACTAAATTTCAGAATGACCAATATTTTTATTGAAAAAGTGCAAAAATATTCAAGAGACCAACAAACTCGATGTTCACTCCACTGTAAGCAAAGTTAAACTGAGAAGCGTTGGAAATGGAAAATTTAAACATATCTTGTGCGCAAGAGTTAATTTCACACCATTTCATTATTTGACATCAATGTGCACTAAAATCAAAGATCACACTTCATTTATTACAAGGATTACATTCTGCATTAAATCCCCTTTAAAATGAAACCTCGTGGAACAGAATTGGTGAATTTTTGGAGGTCCTATGATGTTTTGAATATGTGCAAATTTTAAACCTTTTTTCTCAAAACTTGGTTTTGGCACGATTGTTCTTGCATTAATGAACGCCTCATATACACGGTAGCATTATCGAAAATGGAATGCCATATTACTAGAAGACTGTTTGTGAGCTTTATTGGTATTTTGTAAGCATGTATCAAGCCTTCAACTTGATGTTATTATTTTACCTACCTTGTTGTATTAAATATATGACACTGTTGATATTACGTGTCTGATTATCATGGATAATTTAATATGACAATGTATTTTGGTGATCTGTCGGTGTAATATCTACAAGTCTGTCGAAGTAATCTGATGAAATGTCAATTTATAATTAGATGACATTATTATGCAAAATATTGTCTACATATTATGAATTATCATGAGTAAAGAGTAAAATGGGGTAGTGGATGTCTTTTTGTCTGGTATAATTAGCAGACTCAACCAGTATGATTTGGTTATAGAAACATTGTTCGCTATTAACCACATGTTCAGTTGGTGCAGGTTGAAATTTGCTTGACTCAGTGTGGCTGAGGATCTCAACTGTCCAAAACCCTTGGGAGGGTAGTCAACGCATGAGCTCTATGCGACCCTGTGTTTGGGAATCACTGCTCTAGGATATGGAAGAACAGTGGGATAATGAAAGTAATATTCTGTATAAATGTAATGGTCATTTTGTTTTTGCACTATGCCTACTGATATTAATTTTATATGTTTTAAGTGCCATTTATTATAAAAATTTCACTTTTTTCACAGGTTACCTTAAGTTGCTTAGGTTGTCTACAGGCTCTCTTCATCAAGTCCTCTGAAGCAAATTTGTTTCTTCTAATTTGTAGGGTCATTGATGGCCCTATTTCCTCCAGCTCCACACGTGGGATTCTTGTGCCAGATTTCTTCAGTAATATTCTAAGGTGCAAAATTAATGAATTAAATAAACTTACCCATCATACATAAACAGTTTCAAAGCATTTCAATGAGATTTAAAAAGGTGCATAAATAAAAAACTTCACAATGAAGTCAAGAAATTGCCAAGATGTAGGTATAACAAGAATAGATATGCTGTGTGCCCTACAAAAATTAAAGCTAAAGTAACAAAAATACATTATAATATGAGAAATGGCAAATTTCCTCTTCCACAGAAAACATTCCTAAGTCCAAGCTTTTGTATCATTATGAGTTTATGAACAAACCCATGGTTAGCATGTATATTTTCTACCACTTCAGCCCAGCTGTGGGATGGAACTCATTGAAATAGAAGGTAAAAGCAAAAAAATTCTGTCCATAACAAACCTAGTAAATTTTTTCATTAATTACAAAATTAAAGGGGCATTTAAGATATGGACACTAGATTTATTTAATCCATCCATCTAATTCATGAACCTTGAATGCAGTACACAGAAGTTAAAAAGAGCTAACTGGAACATATATTCTAAACTGATATGGAAATGATGCACAGAAATTATAAAGCTGTTATACCAAATTGTGATCTTAAGATCTTAATCCCACCCATCATTTGTACTGCTTTTCCGAACCGCCGTACATCCCAAATTCTATACAGGGGGTCCCCGACTTACAAACGGGGTTAAACTTGAAATTTACCTAATGACTAATTTTTTACTTTCATTAATTCTATTTTGTCATTCTAGTTCTTTTCTCTTAAATTAAGTGATTTTAGATGTATATAAGGACTTAGGTTATGATATAGTGAGATTTCAAACATTGTTCTGTACAGTAAGTACGGTATGCACGTAATTTGTGTTCCAACTTCCGTACAAATCCAACTTAAGTGTACGTCCTTAGGAACGGAACCCGTTCGTAACCCAGGGACCCCCTGTATGTCCAGTATGTATGTATGTATGTAATTCTGATTTATTTTCTATCAATGTATGCATGATCAAAATAATCACAGTACAGTACAGTGGACCCCCGATTAACAAACACGATTAGTTCCACAGAGTCGTTTGTAACCAAAAATTTCGTTAACTGAATCTATTATTTCAATGGGATATTGGGCAATTGGTTCCAACTCACAGAAAAAGTACATACAATGTAAAGCCAAAAAATGCATGACGTCAGAAACACTCCTAAAAAACCCTAAATCACCCTTAAATCACTATACAGTATTACCCCGCTATACGCTTTTTTTTTTTACACGTTTTCACGTTTACGCAGTACCCTGCCGAACACGGAATGCTCACTTTACGCGGTGCGTGTACTCTTTTACGTGGAGAGCGGCTGACGGTCCTCTCGCACCGCGCCATTTTTGGATTCAAACCTCCCGCCATGTTGGGTAAGCGGCGCGAGTAGGTTGCGCAGTGTATGTCTTTGTTGCATTATCGGTGATGTCATATGACGTATCGGACTGTGATTGGGCCAAGCATCCTTACCTCCCTCCCCCGCTAGCTGTGATTGGTTTAATGTAATATGACGTGCCCCGCCGAGGGAGCGTTCGAGCCCGTTGACCTACCAGCGTCAGTTACACCCCTCCCGGCTACACCACGTATATCGGTATCTATTGTTCCATAAGAATGGCTTCCACCGGACCACCACCACAAAGAAACCTTGCATTACCTGGACCCAGCCGCCCTAAGCCAAAGAAGATACGACGTTCCCTAAGCTACAAAATTAAATACAAGATCATCCAAGAGTTGGAGAAAGGAACAAGACAGGTTGATCTCGCGCGCCAGCATGGTGTTAACGAATCTACGATCCGGACGATCAAGAAGGATGCAGTCAAGATAAAGGAGCACATGAACATCACAAAGTCTACAGGTGCTTCTATGATCAAGTATTGCCACAACCAGGTGCTTCTCAAGACGGAGAAATTACTTGTGAGCTACTTGATTCGTCAGGCAAGACGGAACATGGCGGTGGACACGCGCTCAATTAAGGAGTACGTGAACTGTATGCTGCAGTGTCACGTAAGATGGGAATTGCTGAGCCCAAACCCTTCAATGCTTCTTCTTGGCGGTTGCAGAGGTTTAAGAAGAGGAACAAGATCACCAATATTAACATTGGTGGTGAAGAAGCTAGTGCTGACTGTGTTGTGGCTAGAGATTTTCCTCCATTTTTACGCGAGATTATGGAGGAAGGACAGTACACCGACGACCAGGTGTTTAACATGGACGAATCCGGTCTGTTTTACAAAAAGGTACCTTCCAAGACCTTCGTTGTGAAGAATGCCAGCAAGTGTCGGGGCCGGAAGTTGCAGAAGGAGAGCATCACCGTCCTGTTTACCACCAATGCCTCCGGTACTTATAAGCTCAAGTTATCGGTGATCCACACAGCCCACAAGCCGCACGCCTACAAGAACGTGGACATGACCAAGCTAAATGTCCACTGGCTAACCGGACGTAAGGCGTGGATGTTCGCTGCTCTGCCCGTCTCCTGGTTTGATGACTGTTTCGTTCCCGACGTGAAGAAATTCTGTGAGCAACAGAATGTTCCATTCAAGATTTTGTTGCTGCATGACAACGCACCAGGACACTCGCCCCTACTGTTGGATCGTCACCCCAACGTAAAGGTGGTCTTCCTCCCTCCCAACACTACGTCATTAATTCAGCCCATGGACCAAGAATTGATCTGCAATGTGAAAGCTGCATTCTCTGCAAAGAAGTTTAAGCTCCTGAACAACTATACCAACACCAAGGATGAGTTGCGTAACCTGGGTGACACCGATAGCAAGAGCGAAGAGGGCGAGGAACAACAGTTGGCAGAGCAAGAAGTACTTTTGAAACACTTTTCGAGAAAATTCAACGCCAAGAAAGCTGTGAACTTGTTGGTGGAGGCATGGGATCAGCTGTCTGTAGCAATGGTTCGTCACGCATGGAGACATGTGTTGCAAGGTATTCCAGGTGGGAGGCAGAGTCAATCTGTGACTGGTGAGGTTCAGACTGTTGCAATAGCAGTGGAGCTTGCCAGAGAAGCTGCGCAGTGTTACAGCTGCAGGCTTCTCCAAGACCACCAACGACGACATTATGGAGGTGATAAGGGATCCTGATGTGACTGCCGAAGAGAAGTTAGATGATGATGACGTCAGTGAAGAGGCAGGTGGTGCGTCATCCCAAGAAGAACGCAAGTTATCGCACATTAATGTAACGGGTGCCATCGAGTGTGTAGAGAATCTCAAGCTCCTCCTTTCCGACGACCCTGACGATAACCGGTATGAAGTCTTCACTACCCAGCTGTTGCAGACTATGGAGCCCTACATCAAGGTGTATCAATACAACATCAACACTAGCCGTCAACAAAGCATTACCGAGTTCTTCGCCTGCAACCCACCACAGCCAGCCCAAGCCAGTGAAAGTGATGGTGACTTTGAGGGATTTGTCAGGGAGGCACTGATAAGTGTGGATGACAGTGATGATGACTCACCTGAGGGCCAGTAGCCTGCCCTCTGCCTAGAACCAGCCTCCATTCCAGTACGCCGATCCATCTCTTCTACTAACATAAGTTTTAAACCTAACCTTGATTTTTTCTAACCTAACCTACAGCATATTATTCTCTTATTGATTGTTCTCTTCCATATTATGTGTGTGTGCATACCATCATAAAGTTAAGATGTTATTTTTACTAAAACGTAAATATTGTGTCGGGAAAAAGTGGAGTTTGGGGGTCGGCCCGGTATCTATTTCAATTAATCCCATATGTTATGTTGTTCACTTTACGCGGGCCTCTGTGGATTCAATTGACCGCGTAAAGCGAGGGTTGACTGTATATACTGTATATGTATATATACAAGTAAATCACTGTGGGTGCGCGTGATCCAGGTATATGCTGATAACCACAAGGAAAGAAGAAAACATGTGTTTTCTTCTTTCCTTGTGGTTATCAGCATATATATATAAATATAAATATATATATATATATATATATATATATATAATATATATATATATATATATATATATATATATATATATATATATATATATATATATATATATATATATATATATATATATATATATATATATACAATGTAAATCACAATGGCGTGGATAAGATAAATCTTGATAAAATCACACGGGAAAATGGAAACAAGAGTGCCTTAGCTTTCATCTTTATTCAAGACATCTTCAGAGGCAACTGGATTACATGGACAGAGAGGCTTAAATATACAGGGTGACCTAAAAACATGAGGTCAGGTCATAATGATGACATCCACTAATCCCCACACCAACACACACGTAGAGGAGCTTAAGAGAAGGGTGGTGACGTGACTAGCCAGGTCAGGTCAGAAAAAAGGGACCCACAAAATAACTATCATACATCTAGATCAAAGGTTTTCAAAGCATTTTTAACCTTGGGCCACTGACAAATAAATTTATGTAACATATTATCAGTTTTGAACTGACCATCACTAAGGTTTATTGATTTTAATTCCTTAATCAAACTAGCTTCAACCAGAAGTCTTTCTGTGACACAAGATGATTTGAATACTTCTAAGCTTTTTTCCCAAGCAATGGGGTGATTATTATTCCTAACATGAACGAACAAGGCACTGCTTTCAGATGCAGTTCTGATATTATACTTATGTTGTTTGATTCTGAGCTGCAGTGTTTTTCCTGTCTGACCTACATAATTACAATTACATTTGCTACATGGAATACAATAAACACTTCCATTTACATTCAAACTTGGGCTATTCCTTATTAACATATTGGTAATGGTTGAGTCATACTTGAAAACAACATTAATATTTAGAAGCTTGAGGGACCGAACTAACGGGACAAATTCATTACGATAGGGCAGAGTCAAAATATTCTTAAGTGTAGGAACTTGTCTGGTTTGAGAGGAATGAAAGGATTTTTTAGCCCTTTTAAAACAACGATCAACAAACACAGAAGGGTACCCAAGTTTCTGTGCAATAGAACGAATGTGTTTCAATTCATCGTCAATAAATTCAGAGTCACAAATACGCAGACATCTTAGGAACATAGCAGAAAAAACTGACATTTTGGTAGACTCAAGGTGATTGGATAAAAAGTGAATGAAACTGTCTACCTGTGTGGGCTTTCTATATACCTTAAATTTATAGTTTTGGCCATTTCTCATGATAAGCATATCAAGAAATGGAAGGGATTCATTTATTTCTCTTTCAATTTTGAATGTGATACTAGGGACAATATTATTAAGCTTGTCTAAAAATTCCAATGGGTCACTGTTTTTAGGCCAAAGACAAAGAACATCATCTACATATCTATACCATGGAGGAATATTGTTAAAATGACTAAAAAATTGAATATTAAACTTTTAAAATTATTGAATAGTATAAACTTCTTGATATTTACAAATATATATATATATATATATATATATATATATATATATATATATATATATATATATATATATATATATATATATATATATATATATATATATATATATATATATATATATATATATACACACACAGTAGTACCCCGATTTAGGCTGTCAATTGAACCCACAGGATACTTCGGAAAGTGAAAACCGTGTAAAGTAAACAACAGATCATATGGGATTAATTCCAATAGAGACTGGCCCGATCCCCAATCTCCACTTTTTCCGACACAATACCTATGTTGTAGTAAAAATAACATCTAAATTTTATGATGGTATGCTTACACAATCAATATTTAAGAGAAATACAGTCGCCAGGTTAATGTCCATTCAAATAATTTACATTTTTAGTAATAAATAATACCTCAGACTAAAGTTAGGATAATATAATTGACATTTCTGGATTCCTTGCAGGTCAGGGAATATTTTGAATGTAAACTTCATATATTTTGCACAAACGATAAAATATTTGCTTTGTGTAAACCAAATTATTACATTAGATCTAAAATTTGTATGTCTAATGAAAAATCCATGATGTTTATACAGTATTACCCCGCCTAACGCGGTTTCACTTAACGCGTTTTTTCATATACGCGGTGCCTCGCCAGAGCTGAACTTTCACTTAACACGGATTTTTTCCACATATACGCGGTGAGTGTCCGGCTCGAGACGCTATTTTTAGATTTGCCCCACCCGCCACCCTGCCTGACTGCCTGTTTTAGCTCATAAATTCCCAAGCACCAATTACCCGGCCCAGAATATAAATTTACATTTGCTGGAATTTAACATAATTTGGTGATCATTTTGAATATAAACATCATATGTTTTGCATTTAGACATACAAATTTTTAGATAAAATGTTTTCTCTAGTAAATATGTTATCTTTTGTGCAAAATATATGACATTTCTATTCAAAATATTCCTGGTCTTACAAGGAATCCAGCAATGTCAATTATATTATCCTAACTTTAGTTTGAGGTATTATTTATTAATAAAAAGTTAAATATTCTGGTTTCCCCACACATCTCCTTGGGACGGTTGGTGGGGGGTGGGGGGGAGGGAGGGACCGACCGACCATCTGTTACCCTGTGAAGAATATTTTTTTTTTTATTAACTGAAGATATTTGTTTTAGCTCATAAAATTCATACAAATTACCCGGTCAGAATATAATTTACATTGCTGGAATTCTTATAATTTGATGATCATTTTGAATATAAACATATATTTTGCATTAGACATACAAATTTTAGATAAAATGTTTTCTCTGAGTAGATATGTTCTCTTTTGTGCAAAATATGACATTTATATTCAAAATATTCCTGGTCTTACAAGGAATCCAGCAATGTCAATTATATTATCCTAACTTTAATCTGAGGTATTATTTAATACAAAATGTTAAAATTTATTTTTTTCACCCACTCTTCTCTTGAAGGGAAGATTGGTGGGGGGTGGGGGGAGGGTTGGGACTGACCGCACGGTTGGAAGAGGGGGGGAGGCAAGGTGGGGTACTTTGATTGACAGATAGTGTCGTGAAGAATATTTTTTTTTATTAGCTGAAGATATTTGTTTTAGCTCATAAAATTCATACAAATTACCCGGTCAGAATATAATTTACATTGCTGGAATTCTTATAATTTGATGATCATTTTGAATATAAACATCATATATTTTGCATTAGACATACAAATTTTAGATACAATGTTTTCTGAGTAAATATGTTATCTTTTGTGCAAAATATATATTTATATTCAAAATATTCCTGGTCTTACAAGGAATCCAGCAATGTCAATTGTATTATCCTAACTTTAGTTTGAGGTATTATTTATTAAAATTTAGTAGTTTTCCCCCAAAAATATCTCAGAGAGGGAAGAGCCGGCAGTGTAGTGTGAGAAAAGGGGGAGGGAGTTGAGTCCATTATTTGAATGGACATTAACTTGGCGACTGTATTTCTCTATTTCTCTTAAGTATTAATTGTGTGCATGTACCATCATAAAATTAAGATGTTATTTTTACTACAACATAGCTATGTGTCTTCAAAAAGTGGAGTTTGGGGGTCGGGCTGGTTTCTATTGGAATTAATCCCATATGTTCTGTTGTTCACTTAACGCGGATTTCACTTAGCGCGGGACCCTCTGGGTTCTATTGACCGCGTTAAGTGGGGTACAACTGTATTCAAAATGATCATCATATTGTAAGAATTCCAGCAATGTAAATTATATTCTGGCAGGGTAATTTGTATGAATTTTATGAGCTAAATAAAAAAAATTATACTTCACCGCATATATGAGTAGATGTACCGCGGAAGGAAGTGAAAGTCCAGTTCTGGCAAGGTACCGTGTAAAGTAGAAATCGCGGAAAGTGAAAACGTGTAAAGCGGGGTAATACTGTATGTATGTATGTACAGTGGGGTATGCTATAAAGAGCGGATCCTACTACGAATATTCCTACGACAAACGGTTTTACCTATAAAATTGAGAATGCTATAACGAACGCAACTCCTACAACGAACATTATTTAAAAAAAAAAATTTTTTTTTTTACTAATTTATTGTTTTTTTTTATTACAAGTATTAATGATATTCTTTATTTCAGGGGTTTAGATGCATATTTATGCACTTTTTACAATTTTTACAATTGTATATTATATTTTTCAGTGTTAAGTGGTTGTATTTGGGGGCCTGGAACGGATTAATCCTATAAACGAATGCTATAACGAACAAGGTTCTAGAACCAATTAGATTCGTTGTGCATACTTACTGTATGTATGTATGTATGTATGTGTGTGTGTGTGTGTGTGTGTATATATATACAGTGGGGTATGCTATAACGAACGGATCCTACTACGAATATTCCTATAACGAACGGTTTTACCTATAAAATTGATAATGCTATAACGAACAAAACTCCGACAACAAACATTATAATTTTTTTTTTTTTACTAATTTATTGTTTCTGTATTACAAGTATTAATGATATTCTTTATTTCAAGGGTTTAGATGCATATTTATGCACTTTTTACAATTTTTACAATTTAATATTATATTTTTCAGTGTTAAGTGGTTGTATTTGGGGGCCTGGAACGGATTAATCCTATAACGAACGAATGCTATAACGAACAAGGTTCTAGAACCAATTAGATTCGTTATAGCATACCCCACTGTGTGTGTATATATATATATATATATATATATATATATATATATATATATATATATATATATATATATATATATATATATATATATATATATATATATATATATATATATATATTATATATATATATATATATATATATATATATACAGTCATCTTGCTGGTTGGCGATCCGACCGAAAAACGTCCGATCCCCATCGTCCGTGGACCCCCAAAAAAAAAAAAACATGTGACACCTCCTGAAACACCACTCCACGACCCCCTAACGGAGACACGATGATCCTCCCCATACTGGTCAGATATTATGTGTTAAAGGAATATGCTTCCTTCCTTAGGCTTTTTTTGCCTCCAGGTGTAATGTTAACCTACATCTATTGAGGATAAAATCTTTCACCTACAAATTTACAATAACACATTTGCTGTAATCAGACATATCTAGTTACCTCAACAATTGCAATTTCAAATTCTGTGGCATTTCTAATTATAGTGAAGTCTCTGGTGCACTCTAAGATTAAGAGAGAAAACGGAGGACTCAGGCATCCTGATGTGAGAGAAAACGGACTCGTATGATGGGGGACCAAATAAAAAAAAGCATAGCTACATGTTTTGTGGACTACAGTCAACCCTCTCTTTACGCAGTCCCACATTCCGCATTTCCATGTTTACGCTGTACCCTGCCGAAACCAGGATGCTCACATTCCGCGGTGCGTGTACCCCTTTACGCGGAGTGTGTCTGGCTCGACGCTATTTTTAGATTCGCCCCCCCCCGCCTCCGCCTGGGCAAGCCGCGCGGTAAGGTTGCGCAGTGCATGTCTGTTGCGTTATCAGTGACGTCATATGACGTATCAGACTGTGATTGGCCATGCATCCCTATCTCCCTCAGCTGCTAGCTGTAATTGGTTTAAAGTAATATGACGTGTCCACCTGAGGGAGGGAGGAAATACGACGCTTGACCAAGCCGCGGCAGTTTCATCCCTCCAGGCCACACCGTGTAATCGTGCATCCGTTGTTCTGTAAAATGGCTTCCACCGGACCAAAGCCCCCAGAGACAAACCTTTCCTTGCCTGGACCCAGCCGCCCTAAGCCAAATAAGACACGACGTTCCTTAAGCTACGAGGTGAAGTACAAGATCATCCAAGAGTTGGAGAAAGGAACAAGACAGGTTGATTTGGCGCGCCAGCATGGTGTGAACGAATCTACGATCCGGACAATAAAGAAGGATGCAGCCAAAATAAAGGAGCACATGAACATCACAAAGTCTACAGGTGCTTCTATGATCAACTTTTTCCACAATCAGGTGCTTCTCAAGACGGAAAAATTACTTGTGAGCTACTTGGTGCGTCAGGCGCGACGGAACATGGCGGTGGACACGCGCTCTGTTAAGGAGTACGCACGTGAACTGTATGCTGCAGTGTCACGAAAGATGGGAATTACAGAGCCCAAACCCTTTAATGCTTCCTCTGGGTGGTTACAGAGGTTTAAGAAGAGGAACAAGATCACCAATATCAACATTGGTGAAGAAGCTAGTGCTGACCGTGCTGCGGCTAGGGAATTTCCTCTGTTTTTACGTGAGATTATGTAGGAAGGACAGGACACCGACGACCAGGTGTTTAACATGGACGAATCTGGTCATTTTTGGAAAAAGCTACCTTCCAAGACCTTCGTTGTGAAGAATGCCAGCAAGTGTCGGGGCCGGAAGTTGCAGAAGGAGCGCATCACCGTCCTGTTTGCCACCAATGCCTCCGGTTCCTGTAAGCTCAAGTTATCGGTGATCCACACAGCACGCAAGCCACACGCCAACAAGAGCATGGACATGACTAAGCTAAATGTCCACTGGCTGACCGCACGTAAGGCATGGATGTTCTCTACACTGTCCCTCTCCTGGTTTGATGACTGTTTCGTTCCCGATGTGAAGAAATTCTGTGAGCGACAGAATGTGCCATTCAAGATTTTGTTGCTGCTGGACAACGCACCAGGACACTCGCCCCTACTGTTAGATCGTCACCCCAACGTAAAAGTTGTCTTCCTTCCTCCCAACACTACGTCTATATTACAGCCCATGGACCAAGAGTTAATCTGTAATGTAAAAGCTGCATTCTCTACGAAAAAATTCAAGCTCCTGAACGACGACACCAACACCAGGGAAGAGTTGCATAACCTGAGTGACACCACCACCGATAGCAAGAGCGAAGAAGATGAGGATCAACAGTTGGCACAGCAAGAAATACTGTTCAAACAATTCTGGAGAGTATTTAACATCAAGAAAGCTGTGGACTTCTTGGTGGAGGCATGGGATCAGCTGTCTGTAGCAATGGTTCGTCACGCATGGAGACATGTGTTGCATGGAATACCAGGTGAGAGGAGGAGTCAATCTGTGACTGGTGAGGTTCAGACTGTTGCAGTAGCAGTGGACCTTGCCAGAGAAGCTGCGCAGACTGTTACAGTTCCAGGCTTCTCCGAGACCACCAACGACGACATCATGAAGGTGATAATGGAACCTGATGTGACTACCGAGGAGATGGTACATGATGATGACGACGTCAGTGAAGAGGCAGGTGGTGCGTCATCCCAAGAAGAACAACACTTATCCCATAGTAATGTTAGGGGTGCCATCAAGTGTATCGAGAAAGCCAAGCTCCTCCTTTCCGACGACCCTGACGCAAACAGGTATGAAATCTTCACTACCCAGCTGTTGCAGACTATGGAGCCCTACATCAAGGTGTATCACGACAACATCAACACCAGCCGTCAGCAAAGCATAACAGATTTCTTCGCCCGCAACCCACCACAGCCAGCCCAAGGCAGTGATAGTGACAGTGAAGATGACTTTGAGGGATTTGTCAGGGAAGCCCTGACAACTGTAAGTGACAGTGATGGTGATGCACCTAGTAATGGTGATTCACCTGAGGGCCAGTAGCCTGCCCTCTGTCTCGGAATCAGCCTCCATCCCCAGACGCCGACCCATTTCTTCTACTAACGTAAGTGTTCCACCTAACTTTTAGTTTTCCTAACCTAACCTTTATTTTTCCTATGTTCACCTTTATTTTTCCTAACCTAACCTCTTCTATATTACTTGTTTTTTCATAACATAAAGTTAAGATAAATTTTTTACTACAACATAGTTGTGTGTCGTCAAAAAGTGGAGTTTGGGGGTCGGCCCGGACTCTAATTCAATTAATCCCATATGTTATGTTATTCACTTTACGCGTTCCTCACTTTCCGCGGGACCCTGCGGGTTTCATTAACCGCGTAAAGTGAGGTATGTATGTATGTATGTATGTATGTGTGTATATATATATATATATATATATATATATATATATATATATATATATATATATATATATATATATATATATATATATATATATATATATATATATATATATATATACACATATATACATACATACAGTGATCCCTCCGTTAACGAGCGCCTCGGTTAACGAGATTTCGGTTAACGAATTACCTTCCATAAGATTCTTAACTTCGGTTAACGAGCATTCCCTCGATTAACGAATTCCTTACGAGCAGCCCTCATCATGTTTTCGCTTGCACATCAGTTGTCGTATTAGTCCGCCAATACAGTAATCGGTTCTAGGGCTTAAATTCCTTACCATTTTAGTAAATATCTAGAAGGTTGTACTATTCAATCATTTTAAAAGTTTAATATTAAATTTTTTAGTCATTTTAACACTTATTGAACATAATTGAAGTACAGGAAACTAGTTTTATGTGCGCCAAACAGCATGTCAACACACCAAACAGGAGTCAGTCTCTGTCTTTTCAGTGGAGGTAACATCTTGCTTCACACTCACTTCAACATAAATGCGTTTTTTCTGTGTTTTCAGTCAAATTATTGATCATTTTGAAATTTATTTTACATATTGATGATATATAGAGGAGTGCAGTGTTAATTTAAAGAAAATATTCTTTATTTACAGCAATTGAACTTAAAATAACACGTGTTGAAATTGTTTTTGAATCCAGCATGGGTCCCAAGAAATCTAGAAAAGCAATTTCAATTCAGATGAAACAGGAAATAATTAGAAAACATGAAGAAGGCATTAGAACAAATGTGCTAAGCAAAGAATATGACATGTCGACATCTACCGTATCGACAATTCTTGCACAGAAAGACAAATTCAAGGAAGTGAAAGTGAGAGACAAGTCTACCAGAGTGTTCAAAGGTAGATCCCTAATAGCAGAAACAGTGAGGTTACTTCTCATCTGGATTAAGGAAAAACAGATGAAAGGTGATTCAGTTTCTACTGAATTTATTTGTGAAAGAGCCAGGGAAATATACAAACATTTAAAGGTAAATTAACCTGGTTCTTCAGGTACAGACTTTGAAGATTTTAGAGCCAGCAAGGGCTGGTTAAAAAAATTTAAGAAAAGAAGTGACATATTTAGTGTTAGGCATGGTGAGGTTGCCAGTGCTGATAAGGAAGGGGCAGCAAAGTTTTTAGTGGAATTTAAAGAACTGGTGGATACAGAAAATTATCTTCCACATCAAGTGTTTAATGTGGACGAAACTGGGCTGTTCTGGAAAAAGATGCCCAAAAGAACACTCATCACCAGAGATGAAGCCTCTTTACCTGGGCATAAACCCATGAAAGACCATTTCACTCTCTTGCTTGGTGCCAATGCTTCAGGGGATTTCCGACTGAAGCCTATGCTTGTCTACCACTCTGAGAACCCCAGGGTGTTCAAGCAACAAAAAGTGGTAAGAGGGCGGCTTGAAGTTTATTGGAAATCCAACTATAACGCATGGGTAACAAGACAGCTCTTTAATGAATGGGCTGTTGAAGTGTTTTGCCCTTCTGTGAAGAGCTACCTAACCACCAATAAACTCCCTTTAAAGGCTCTTCTCCTCATGGATAATGCCCCTGGTCATGACCCTCAACTTGCCAGAACTTTGGAGTCTCAATTTGACTTTGTCAAAGTGTTGTTTTTGCCTCTCAACACTACATCAATCATACAGCCAATGGACCAGAATGTGATCAGCAACTTTAAGAAGCTGTACATGAAAATTTTCAGGAGGTGTCATCAGGCAACTTCCACTGATCCTGAACTAACACTGGCACAATTCTGTAAGACACAGTTTAACATCCTGGAGACTGTAAAACTGATTGTGTCTTCATGGCAAGAAGTCTCCACTAGAACCCTCAATTCTTCATGAAAAGCACTGTGGCCATCAGTAGTCCATGATTTTGAGGGATTTCAGGATGAAACAGAGTTGCACCAGGAGATTGTGTCCATTGGTCAGTCATTTGGCCTTGAAATGGAGGAGGAGGATGTAGAAGGGCTTGTGATGTCTCATGAACAGGAACTTCCTCCTGAAGACTTGCAGCAACTGGATGAGATGTTAAGAGGCTGATAGTGGTGAGGAGGAAACGGAAAGTGATGACCATATGTCAACTTCAGAGTTGAAAGATGTTGTTCACCACTGAAGGAAGTTCAGGAAACTGGCTTCAAGGCACCCAGATGTGGAAAAGTCTGAACTAGCTTTGTGTCATGTTGAGGACACAGTGGTCTCCTTCTTCAAACATCAGTTAATGATGAGGAGGAGAGATGCCCCACAAACAAAAATTGACAGTTTCTTTAGTAAAAGGCAGCGGGAACAAGATGCTAGCCCTCAGCCTTCCACTTCATGAAGGAGAGAGGATGTTATTGGTGGAGAATCTGTCAGTCCAGAGGTTCCTGACATTTTCATGGAAGGTGACTCACCTTCCAAGAAGCAGTAAAATGCTTCTCCTCCACCTCCACTTCCTTCTCTTCTCCCTTCTCCTCCACCCTCATTCTAATTCCCATCATCATCCAGGAGCCTTCTACATACACACCTCAAAGTAAGTGTACCTTTCTACCTTTTTTGTTGAATTTAGGCAGTTTTCGGTGAGCTGGAACCAATTACCCAAAACCCATTGAAACAATGGTTTCGGTTAACGAGCAACCTTCTAGAACGGATTGTGCTCGTTAACCGAGGGACCACTGTATGCTCATAACCACAAGGAAAGAAGAAAACACGAAGTTCCCTTATATATATATATATATGTAATATTCAGAAATTTCAAACGCCGCGCCATTGGCGATGCTGAGTTCAAGGTCGTCTGAGGGAAGACCGCGCTCCCGCTACGTGCGAGAGTTTGTGGAACCTATGTGTTAGGTTAGGAAGCATGGTTCACGGGTATTGGTGGACCCAGTAACATCTCAATAATAGTGACAATATTTTTGTGTGTAGTTAATACCATTTATCAGTTACTGATATTATCTTGACGTGTGTAGTAATAGTTCCTAAATGATTTTGATAGTATTGTTCTTTAATGTTTGTGTCACTAAGTGGAACCAGAGTGATACTGTGATTTAATTCCTTTAATGTATCTAATTTTTCTTTATAATTCCGATCTCAGGTATAACCTTTCGTTCCCCAGAGTAGTGGTTATGTAATAGGCCCCTGTCTCATCAACAGAACATATTATATAAATGGGTCAATACATCTGAGATTATATTCAGATTCACCCCTTGTAACTTTCCGCTGTCTATGAGTAAGACATGAGTTGGACACGTGAGCGGGCAACTCGCCCAAGAGGGCGAGACCCATAGCTCAGCATTTCACACACACATATACAGTACACACACTCGTATTTTCTCTCTCTATCTCTCTCCTCTCTCTCTCCTTCCTGGGTACATTAGTGTTTCTGCGTAAAGTTTGTTTACATACGAACAATCAGTTGGCGAGAATGTTCAGATACATGTTACTGCTATTTTAACACACTTTCCTAGGTGTAATAGGCCCTGCCTCATCAACAGAACGTAGTATATAAATGGTCAATACATCTGATATTATTCAGAATCACCACCTGTAACTTTCCTGTCTATGAGTAGACATGATATGGACACGTGAGGCAGGCAACTCACCCAAGAGGGCGAGACCCATAGCTCAGCATTTCTGTAAGCACACTGCGATGCCTTAGCTTCAGTAGCTCACCTCAACTCATTATCGTAAGACGTGACCTAACGTTTATTATACAAACACGATCCTTCTCATTCACTCTAGACAGTGAGACTTATGGTTGATATACACTCGAGATATATATACAACCTTTATAATAAAACAAAGGAACTACCGTTTGGGTTTCGTTGAAAACCAAATATAATATATGTGAACGGACTGGTTAATTGGACAAGCAGCCGATTCATATAGGTAAGTGGTGTGTATAGTTCTTCAAACTGGTAGTCGTATCATCCGTCTGTGTTTGTGAAAAAGAAACCACACAGCAGTGACGCGTTACATAATCGAGTGTTTAAACTATATCCGTATTGAGACGATATGTAGTGAGCGCTCCTTATCTGTCTGCCACAAATAATTGCAGAATCGTAATATAGATATATTACAGCCTGTTGTTACATATCCAGATTGAGCCGGTTGAGATAGACTCCACTCAGCATTTCCTAGACATTACAGTGTTGCAGTGTTGAAGAAAATTTGCTTAACCTGGACTAACAATTGGTATTCACTAGCAGCTGAACAGTATTGTTGTGTCGTCAGCGCAGTGCAGTTCCGTGTCATCATACAGATCTCCATATATACGTGGGCTGAAGACTTGGCACAAGGCAGCAACGACCAGTGTGATAACCAATGATCAGCAGTTTTCTGATCGCTGGAGGAGAACTCCCCTAGTTCAAGTGGACTCGTCTCTCCCAAAGCAGCGTCTTCTTGTTGCCAGAAACCAGCAGCAGGGCATCATCTAGGAAGAGGCCCCGCCACACTCCCACACTCTACTCGAGACCTTTTGAATGATCACATTTCTATACATGACGTACTACTCTGTATAAATAGGTGTTAAATTACATAATTCTACACATGAACACGTTCGAGAGATATCTTCACACCTATAGGTTCGTCGGATGGGATTATTTCAATGATAAAGTGTCAAATGCAAGATTAATGTGAAACCTATAATTTACATTAGTTTTGTAAGTGTCTGTGTTCTTATTAATCTTATAATAAACTACAATTCATATTCATTTGTCTTGTAAGTATTCATTGATCAAGATTTAATAGATATTTCTAAGTTTCCCTGTCTAATGTAGATGAAATCAGACGCCTAGTATAACTATTTGCTGATAACCAAACTCATCGATGATCAAGCCTAGACTGACCAGTTAAATGAGTGGGTAGGAAGTAGTGAAGTTATAGACTAATCATTCGACGACTAAACAGTCGTACCCTACGGTCTGGTAATCACTATAATTACCTCACTAAGTATACAAAGCAGTTACTATTTGGGTGATAGTTTTGTCTGTTGCTAAATCGGTAACAACCTTATTCTTAGCCTTCTGTTGGGGTAGAATACTAACTTGTATGTGCTTACCTAATGTCTCTTCTTACTCACACCAGTACTACCCATCTAAAGCTATTAATGTTATTATTATCATGCAATTGTGGTGACTATTTGAAATTTCACAGGACAAGGCGATTATAGGGTGCTTGCATTTTTAAGATGCATGTGAATGTATGCTTAATAGTCATAACGATTGTGAAGAGAAAGCATATGTCGTTCCCATATAACGCAGGGTTCTATGCGGGCGATCGTTTAATGCGTTTGGTTTGTAGTGACTATGAAAAGTTCAAGGTGAGGTATTGGGATTTTTTGGGGTGGGTCTGGCTAGGCCCTGCATGGATCTTCAGATGGTTGGATAAGCTGTTGGGTATATGAGATGAAACGCCTGTTGGCGCTGTTGTCATTAGGCGGGGTTAGGCAGGATAATGCAAGCGACCTGTCATCAGGCTGGGTATTTATCGCGGGGTGATATGCTTCCGGAAAATGTGGCTATTGATAGAACTAATAAGTTTTCTTCTTTCCGTCATTGTTCATATATGGCGGTTTAGGAGTACAGTATGAACCACCATTGATTATGGTGGAATAAGCGAAACAAGCTCTGTCCCCAGACTCGGGCCTTACTGTGCGGCCCTCGGTAGCGTCTTACAACCCCAGCCTTCTGATGCACAGATGCCTCATCTCCGGAGCCGACACTTGGCTCGATTCTCCTCCCGCTAACATATAAACGAAAGCATCGTTCACGGTCGCGCATTGTAATATGGCCGCGTAATGGAGGTGTTTTTCTCGAGAGTAATAGTGCTAATTTTAAGGCCACGCCGAATTATAAAGCCATTCTCAAGGTCAAACAGAGGTAGCCAAGCAGCACCTCCTCCTCCTACCCAGACAAGCTGGCATGAATAACATTTAGCTCTTCTAATCGACATCTCTTGGTTCGCAAGTGCGATATACTAATAAAACTGGGGAGTGGACCTGATGAAGGCAGTGTAAATATGGGCCTGTGAGGCATCCCCCAGGATGATCATCTAGAAGACCAGGAGCACACCACAGCACGGGGAGGGATGAATGGGGTAGTCAACCTCCTCACAGCACTTCTATGGCGGCCTCATTAGTAGCAGTAGCAGAAAGTAGAAATGTTGTCAGTGCAGTGAGTGGATAATACCAGATTAGCTCTTGAAATATATGAACACGAATTAGCACGCTAAATGTATTGACATGACATCCTTATCACGATTACAACGTAAATTCCCTCACATAAATTCAAATGGAAGCCTAAATGGCGCTGAGCCTGGAAGGAGTTTCGGGTACTCAGCTGAGCATCAAAGGAATGGTAGCGTTACCACTCAGATTCTCAAAGGCATGGATTCTCCCTTCTACCGCGGACTTTATATGGATTCCAGCAATTTAATTTTACCCAGCTGGCAGGTTACTTAGTCTACTGTCTTGAAAAGAACATGATAGATGTTCATCATCCGTAATAATAATTAACTACGTTTAAAGTCTTCCTACGACGGCCAAGTCATTCTGAACCTATATACGCTAGAATAAAAGTGTTGTCTACCAATCCTAATAAGAGGAAGGCGGATCGTAAATCGATATCTCTCGACCTCAACCACCTTCCAGCGTGATTACAGCAGCAAGAGTTGGAAGATAGTACCTGCAATTTTGAAGAGTGCTCTCCATTACCAGAATGAAATTTCACCAGCATAACAATCCTGTGAGCTAGAAGTGAACATTAGTTTCTACCAAATGATTCGTTCACTGCCCGGGGTGTGACAGGACAGCGGCTTCTGATTGTTGAGACTATAATCAATCAACATCCTGTCAACAAAATTCTTTTGCATTATGGCGTAGACAACTGATTACAGCACCCAGCACCACCTAGTGATGATGACACATCCGGTCTGAAGATGGTCTCAGCATTCTGAGGTATGGTATTGTGGATGACGTTGTGTGACCATTAGCGGTAGTTTGCTGTACTCCGGTTGCTGAACGACTGGTATTTTGATCACGGACCTTGGAATCAGCTGTGTCTACTGGGACACACACACAAGTCCTGGGATTGCAGCAGCTTGTTTCCACATTATCGAAATTGAAGAAAAGGATGTTATTTGTGTGATTTTCTAAATATATCACAGCAAATGTCAATGCAACAAGTAAATTTGATTCGAGGGTGTGTGCGAATTGCTGTGAACTCGACTGGCGGGATAGATCGAAATAGCGCCACATGTTAAATTGATCGATCATCCACCGGAGCAAGACCGCCTTTTAGACCTTAACATGGAAACTATGAACGTAGTAGCCTTGCCGAAACTCTAGGTCAGACAGATTTAACATCCCATATATAAAGCGTTAAAGAAGAACCAACCCTGTTCATTGCCAGCTTATAGACTACCTCATAGCCAATGGCGCTGTGGTGAATATACGCTGGTGTAGATGAGAATGTCGTGGTTACTCAAAATCACCTGTATTGTTATTCCTCGTCCGAAAAGGATGGTGGATGGCGCCTATGTCATAGATTTCAGGCGCGTAAATGGTCAAACAATCCTGATAGGTACCCAGTACCACTATCTTGAGCGACGTATTATGCAATCCTTGAGGCAAGGATAATGCGGTGTTGTAACAAGATTTGTAGTAGGTATTGGCAAATACCACTCGATGAAAATCACGAGAAATCACGGCATTATGCTGGCACGCCTCTGAGCCATGGTTTCACAGTGCCATTTGGTCTCAAAGTACTTACTAACATTTCAAAGAATGATCAACACCCTGTTTGCCGGACTAATTGGTAACACAGTCTAAACTTGTTGGATAAGTCTATTAGTAGTCAGTAAGGACATCGATTCCCATCTGGATTAAACTGCATGAAGTTTGAGCAAACTTTCACAGCAGGACTCAAAATCAAAACTCTCAAAGTGCAAGTTTTTAAAATCAGAATCCATTTTCCTTGGTCATATGAAATCGACGGTGAGGAGCTTTACGATTAATGATAAAGTCAAGCACAACCATCTCAGTTCCTCCTACACTCAAATGATCTGTGCTGGCACTTCTCGGATTATCTGGTTATTATCGTTTCCTTTATCCAGGGACTATACGATAGCATCGCCCCTAACAGGGTTGCTCAAAGATGCGGTGTTTGCATGTGGGATGCTGAACACACGAAGAAAGTTTACGGCATTGAAGACAAACGCTAATGTCGGTTCCTGGCGTTCCCAGACTACACTCAACCTTTCACTCTCTGTGCAGCGCTCCCGGAATTGGAGTCAGACGGTGTCATGCAGAAGGACACGCGTGGGAAGTTTACGGTGATAGCATTTTGCAAGTCGCAAACTAATCGATGCTGAAACGTTATTCAGTGACGCGTTTAGAAGCGTTAGCCGTTATGGCAGAGCGCCAAGAGTTCGAGACATTATCTTTGGCTCAAGACTAACTTCTTTTTACTGATCTTACGGCGGTACGAACTGTTCATAGCAAAAACTTATCAGGCAGATTAGCACACGCTGGTATCTGATGATTCGAAGTTGACCTCGAATTTAGGTATTTACCTGGGAAACTTAGATCTTGTCGCCGACGCTCTGTCAAGAAATATAGCACCAGTAATGCCTGTATCAACGTTCACTCTTTTCGCAGCTGGAAAGAGATGAGCAACAACCGCGACCATATTGGTCAGCTATTATTTTGCTCTCGAATCAGGCGAGGGAGGATATTAAGCTCCCCAAGTTATTCTTCCATAAGTCAATTTAGTTACGACATAACTTATACTCAATGGAACCCGAGAAAAGAAATCTCCACCAAGGTAATGCTATCTCAAATAGTCGTACTTCTTAAGCAACATTGTTTTGGTATCCCACAAGCAGATCACCAGGTCATCAAATAAATGCTTAGCGGATTTACAAGAAAGTTTTTCTGGAACACTATGAAAGACATAGAATTACATAGTAATTGTTTTGGCATGTGCTCCTTATCAAAAGGATCAACCCCAGGATCACCAGCCCCAGGAATTGATATCCCTACACCAGACCGTCGTTGTACGGTAAGCTGTTGATGTGTTACAGCTCCCAATCAGGTCTGTCAGGGATCAGGATAAATCTTAGTGTGTGTGGATCCATTTTTTCCGAGTTCGGTCTTGGTCACTAAAAGCAAAACAGCCGAAGCAGTAGCCTATGCATTGTGATGAATCTCCATATGTCCATATACTGCACCTGATTCTCTCTGACAATGGGACAGAGTTCAAGAATAGACTAATAGAGCATATATGTACACAATATAGAATTAAACAAACTTTTTATGACAGCTTATCATCCACAGGCTAATGTTAGAAAAGAACCAATCGTAAAATCCTAGAAACGATCACAGCTTAGCGGCGTCACGCTACCGAAATGATCATCAAACACATAAACATGCTAAACCTATCGCACTGAACGTTGGGGACGCTAAGATGTTACAGTACTGAAAGAACTCCAAATCCTGCGAATTTTTATCCACGCAAAGGACCCAAAAGAAACAGGCAACAACGTTAAAATATGGAAGCCTAATGCACAGATCGCAGATGTCGTGCACGCGGATCGTCTGAAGAACTTACAGACTGTTCAGAAGTAAATGTCTAAATGACTATTGTATGAAACTACGTTATAAACCGAGATTAACTCGTACTTTCGCGTCAGATGGAAAACGTCGACTGACCAACTACAATCAGCATTGGACATTCTTCATGGTCTCCAGCACAGCTTCGATGAATCGACAATAGTTTCATGAACGTTCTCGTTCAAGCTGTATCTCCAACAGAATCGTGTTATTTCTCAAACCTTTCACGCGATTACTGCTCTAGAATCAAAGGTTAATGCAATCATAATGGAGTCTAACAAGTTTAGGGATTGACAGTTTACCAGAAAGCCAATTCCGGCGTTAGAATGGCTCCTTTACTTCACAGAATATTTGCATGCTGCTGAAATTTCAGTTCATAAAATTGTAACCTCTAAAATAGAACTAATAGACAGCATTGTAGATGCCAGGATAGGGCGTGTGGGCCATGAAAGCATTGCCTGATGAGCCGCTTCTTGGGCTTTAAAAATAGCCAATTTGCGGTATCATTTAACTCCGATTTTCAATGACAATGAGGGTTCATCTATCATTACCCTGTTGGAGTCAACCTCGCAATATGCAATTCTGATCCACATTCTATCACCGAGGGCAACATGAGTTTTAATGCATGGCATTTAGAGCCCTTCCCTGGTTTGTGAACGGCTTGCTTTTCATATACCTAGATAGGCCCTAAAAAGAATTTTCTTAGTAGATGAAGGGCTATTCATTGTTGTCCAATAAGGGGATTCTGAGGGTACTGTCACCGGTGTAAGTCGTCTTATCTGCACCTACCGCGTATGTCAGCCTACATGTTTGCATTTATTCCTGCTGCAGAGGGAATATGTGAACTGGCAGTCATACAGCAAATGTGCACGCCTGGCGTTAGCGCCAATGCAGTTATAGGCCAGTTAGTCTAAAGACTGTGTTCCCGCTCACCTTCACAATGTGCAGTATTTATTTCTTTCCAAATCTCACTACTGCTTATGGTGCAAAATGCAAAATGGTGTTAAGCAGCTAGTTGTGGTGCATTGCAAGGCTCTGATTACTGTGAAATCACTTGTAGTACATTACGGACCTTGCCTACTCATCAGCATTTGGCGTTAAATCGAAAACTCAAGTCTGCTTTAATTCCACTTCCTATAATGAATTTCACTATCAAGGATATTCAAATAGTATCAGAGAAATTAAAAGTGTTAGCTTTCTTGAGCGAGACACATTTGTTGATTTGAATAATAACTTGCCATTTTACCTGTCACGGAATTTGCACTACCAAGTCTTACGATTCCTCTATTCTGTTAATTCTGGCAATAATGTTCTGTTCTTGCGGGCAGTATCATCCAAATTCAGCATTGTTCATAACATACTAACCGTATGACACAAGTCTAGGTCCCTGTAGTAGAGAATACCCTACAGTAATTTTAACAGTGTGTCTACATATCTGTTTATAACATGGTTAGGGTTGTCTGGGATGTACTGTACTCTGTGAGTTATTTAGGCCTCACGGGCTCGGCTGGTAGGTGACCGAGCGATGTGAGCCCTGTCTCATCAACAGAACGTGTTATATAAATGGGTCAATCATCTGATATTATATTCAGATTCACCACCTGTAACTTTCTGTCTATGGTAAGACATGAGATTGACACGTGAGCGGACGCTTCAAGAGGGCGAGGCCTGCTCAGCATTTTGTAGCACACTGCGGTGCCCTAAGCTTCAGTAGCTCACCTCAACTCATATCGTAAGGACGTGACCTAGTTTATCATACGTAAACGCCGTCCCTTTCTCATTCACTCATATACTTGACCAGGGCCATTGTTATACTCGACAGAAAACTGTTATACTCATGACCAGGGGACTTTGTTTTTCCACCAGGGACTTTGTTATACTCGATCACGGGATATGTTACTCGATCAGGAGACTTTTGTTACTCCAGTTCAGGGGACTTTTGTTATACTCGCCTAGTCGGCTTTGTTATACTAGGATCAGGGGACTTTGTTATAATCGATCAGAGGATCCTTTGTCTTACCGATCAGGCCCTTTGTTATACCTCTCGACCAGGGACTTTGTTATACTCCGGGATCAGGGGACTTTGTTATACCTGTCCATGGGGGCTTTGTTATACTCGACTATGGGATTCTTGTTATAATCGATCAGGGACTTTCTATGCTCGATATGGGGATCTTGTTATACTGGGCCAGGGACTTTTTTATACTTGATCAGGGGACTTTGTTATAC